>NC_080847.1:50335345-50521897 GCF_030435755.1 Ochotona princeps | reverse complement strand
CGAGCAAATCCTGGGAAATGGCTGCCGCGCTGGGCGCCAACGTCTGTCAATGCGCACGTCAGTAGGTAATTTACGTAAGTACTTTTTATAACCCAGAGGAGGAGCGCGTGACGTCCTCGGGAGAAAAGAAAGCAGAGCTGGGAGGGGATGCGTCACGTTTGCACGACCCTCGCCATTCTATCCCCGCGACCTGGGAAGGCTCCGCGGAGGGCATTTGTACGGCCAGCCTCACCTAGCTAACATATACTTGGGCTGCCTGGGACAGCCCAGCAGTCGAGGTTATTTTGAATGCCCCGCCCTTTCTGGCGTCGTCGAGGCCCAAGGGGCGCTCAGTCCCCCCACCCCACCCGCTCCAGGGGTCAGCCAAGGCTCCATGGTCAGAGCAGGCAGAGCCACCCTGCTGCTAGGAGCTGCACCTACGTACGTCACGTCGCGTTACCTGGAAGTGTCCCCGGTTCACCTGGTGCCCTGGGACAGGCACTGGTGTGAATGTGTGAGTTAGGGTTGGCCACCTCGCTGTGAGTACACCCACCGTGCTGAGTCACTGCCTTGGACCTTCGGGCATCTGCAAGACCTGGGTAAAAGCAGGTGTGGCCCCCAGGGCCAGCCACCCACAGGCCCAAACAGGACACGGAGCAGTCACAGGTACACTCTGTCCTCCACAGGGTACTGGACACACTCATACACGGATGCAACGCGGGGACTGGTGGTGCTGTTCACCCAGTCCAGTGCAAAATGACCACTAGTATCCGACTTCCCCCTGCATGGCAGAGCACCTGTCACGGTCGCCCTGGTGGACCCCTCTCCCTGGCCAACCGAGAAATGTGGCACCTGAACCCCAGGATGCATGATCCTTCCACCAGCCATCTCTGGCGTCTCCCCACCACCCCAAAATGATGGAGGCTGAGGCACAGGTGTAAACAATGCTTTATGGGGGTCCGGTTGGGAGGGGGCAGGACTCCGGGTAATAAATAACACATACTCGCAACAGCAGAACCAGGCGGTGAGTGGGGGCTGGACGGCCCTGGTCTCAGGCTTTGGGAGCTCTTGTGGTACTGGTTAGGGGTTTCAGGGTTGGGGGGCAGGGGGAACAGAGGTTAGCCAAGACAGAGGAAGCAGCAGCAGGTATGAATTCCCCCTTCCCCCCTCGTGGCTCAGTCTTGCCCCAAAGCCAGGCCCCACCAGGCCAGGGAGGGAGGGACAGGTGGCGAGGCAGCTTCTCTGGGGCCAGGGCAGTTGGGACACGGCCTCCCGGGGCCCGGATCAGGGGCCCCCTGCCAGAAAGGCAGGGCTGGTCCTGGAGAACAGGTGAGCTGAAAGAGAAGGGTCTGGTGACCCAGGATGCCCTCGGTCAGTCCACCTGCTTGCTTGCTCACTTCTGAGTATCTTCCAGTCTCTGATCTGGCTCTGCCTGTGCCCTTCCCTTTCTCCCAGAATTCCCACAGTGAGGCTTCCGGTAACCTCTGGCTCTCTCTAGTGCTGACCATGCCTGCATCTCCCAGGGCACCTGCCTGCCTACCTACCTTGCCTCACAGGGCTGAGTTGTGGAGGCACACTGCAGTGTGTCTAAACCCCATGTTCCCACCGTTGCAATGTTGTGTCCCTCTGAGTCCCTGGGCTACCCTGACCCTGCGTCTCATTCAGGTGTTTCCCAAAGTGATGCTTGCTTTTGGTTGTTTACTGTAGTACCTGGGAGCTTCTAGAAAGCCCCCAGCTCCTCCTGGGATCTCGGTGGCAAGAGCCTGAGCAGTCTACCCTCTGACGCACCCCCGACCCAGCCCCTGGCCCAGAGGATTCCAACCTGCAGTGCTGTATGCAGCTTGATGGGCCTTGGCCAGTTTTCCATTCAAATGGAATAAAATAGAAATGGCCAGAGTGCATAGTGGCGGTGAAGGCCTGGGTCCGCAGACACAGAGAGCCAGCAGATGGCCACCAAGGCCTGGGGAGCACGGACAGGGGCTGCCGAATGGATATGGAGTTCATGGAAAGATGTGCCAGAATTAGACAGAGATAGTGCTGGGGTGACAGGACCCATCAGTACCCCAGATTATGCATTTGGGAATCACGAAATTCATGGCCCAGGAATTATATTTCCATGAACAAGCATACTGGTAACAGAAAAACGTGTTTTCTATGTGGGCGTGACTCTATTAGATCAACTTGGCCAACTCCTTTCCTGCTGCAAACAGCATTCCGTGTTGTTTGAGACAGCACGCTCTTAGGATGTGTGATCTGCTGTGGGCAAACCCGAACACAGGACTGTGTTGGGTCCTGGAGAGAAGACCCCCGCCCCACCGCCTTCTGTGTGGCCCGCTGTCACGAAGATGAGCTAGAAGAAAAACTAACCAGTTCTTGCTCATGCCCCCTGAAATAACTAACTTCACCATCATGGCACTCACAGACTGGTGGCTAATACTGCCAGGCTTGCGGTTCCTTTAGATGAGGGAACTGCCCAGCTTACAGCCAGCACGACTGCTCCTCTTACTGGCTCTCAAGTTCCACATGCATCCCATCGGGTAAAACCTAACTGCTTTTTCCCACTGTGACTCCAGAGCTGCCAGTGGCTGGGAGAGGACTGGCCATGAAGTCCAGAGGAGAGAATGAACTAGAAACACACAGAGACCTAGAGGGGCAAGGACAAGACCAAATCCCGTGAGTCTTGTATGTCTGCCACGGAGTCTGGAGAGGGGCCGGTGCTGGGGACACAGTGGGTTGAGCCGCCACCTGCTACCCCACGTGAGTCCCGCTTTTAGTCTCAGCTGCTCCACCTCTGATCCAGCTCCCTGCTGATGTGCCTGGGAAGCCAGGGAAGGATGGCCCAATGCTTGGATCCCTGATCCACATGGGAGATCCAGATGAAGTACTAGACTGCTGGCTTCAGCCTGGCCCAGCTGGGGCTATGTTAGCCATTTGGGAACCAGAAGATGGAAGATTTCTGTCCTCCTACCCCGGGTTCTGTAATTCTGCCGTTCAAATAAATACATAAATCTAAATAACTTGATTCATTAAGGACTTTGCAGGACAAAGCTTGAACAGAGAAGGAGGTTCCCAGGAAAAAGAAGAGAGCAGTGGGGTGCTCCAGATAGGGAACCCAGCGTGAGCAAAGGCCCTGGGAGAATGTGGCTATGGTGACCGAGGAAGAGGAGAGAAGACGTGCAAGGTGTAGGAGGGGTTGGAGTTGAGGCTGCCAAGGCTGTACCACCCTTGTGGCCATGGGCCCTGACTGCCCCTGCTCTCGCCCACCTATAACCTCACCCCTACCCCCCACACACACCTGCTCCACCACAGCCACCCTGGCCACCTTGACCTCCCTCACTCCTGCCGGGCATGGTCCCTGCCTCTGGCCTGGGCACTGGCTGACCTCACTGCTGGGCATACTCTTGCCCTTCCTGCTTCTGGGTGTTTGTTCAAATGGCACCTTCCCCAAGATCCCCCACCCCCCGAAACTACACACCCTACTGCACCGCTCACTAGTGACTCCTTGTTGATCATCTGTCTCCTCCCCAGAGAGTGCGGGCCCCGTGGGGGCAGTGACAAGGGAAGCTTTGGGCCAGGGCTGAGCCAATGGATGCCACTCCCAGGGCCGTGACGGGTACCCCTGGCACAGATCATTTTGCACCTTTCTTTCTCTGTGCTCTGGGATCCTTCTCCCACAGCAGACTCCCTCCCCCCACCCCACCACCCAGATCCCCAGAGGGAGCCCCCAGCGTCCCACCTTGGCTCCATACAGCTCAGCAGCCACAGGGCTGAGGGCTCACGGCCTGGGCGCTCCGTGGCTGCCGCAGCTGGCGCAGAGAAGCATCACCATACTGGATGCCCGAGCCCATCCTCTCGGGGTCAAGCTCGCCTGTGGCAGGGGTGGTGGGGTCAGGATGGGTGGGCTGCGGAGGCCCCTGTGCCCCGCCTGTCTGCATGCCCCACCAGGGCCTCACCAGAGTCGATCTTGTTGAGGATGGTCCTGGCACACTTCAGGAAGGCCTCCTCCACATTCTCGCCTGTGAGTGCACTGGTTTCCAGGAACATCAGCTCTGTGGCATGGGGGGTGGGGAGAGGGACAGACACTCAGGGTCCCCATGCTCCCCCTCCCTCCTGCCCCAAGCTCTCAACTGCTGGCCAGGAAGGTTTCCTCCCCCTCCAGAGCTCAAACAGTTCCCCTTCCAGAAAACGCTCCCTGACCACAGCACTGCTCCTGGGGGCCCCAGAGCCTTCCCTGTCCTTCCTCAACCCAGCCGCCACCCCCAGCCTGTGCCTACCCCTCCCCCCTGCCGTGTGTCCTTGACCTCTCTGGGCTATCACTGTCTGGAGCTGCGCCTGTCTCCCCACCCTCTCCCATTGGACAGAGAGCCCCCGATGGCAGGGCCCAGGGGTCCCCAGCAGCCCCATGATCAGGCCTCCCCATGCGCATGGCAGAGCCAGGATTCAGAGCCCACCTCTCTTGTGGCCAAGCCTCCCCTGAACCCGGAGGCTGCAGGCTGGGGCCCGCTGGAGGCTCCCACGCCAGCAGATGCCCTTGGTTTGGCCACACAATATTATCAGGCCGGTTCCCCACCAGTGGTTGGCCAAGTCCCCCAACTCCACACACCTCACCTCCCTCGCCTCCCATCCCCCTCACTCACAAAGTAGGCCTCCACCTGAAGCCCACTGAAAACCCAGCAGCCAGCATCCGTCAGGCACTTGCCAGTGGGTGCAGACGCAGGTGCCAGCAGGTGCTGAGGCCACTCCCCCAGCCAGCACAGCAATCATGGTGTGAACTTCACCTTCCAGGGGAGGTGGACTGAGGACAAGGCAGCCACACAGCCCATGTGTGGCCATTCTGGGACTGGAACCCAAGGGCCTCTGACCTTCCTGTCTGTTCCCCTACTGTAGAGCCCACCCCTACGCCTGGCCCTCACCGTTCTCCTGGGCGAAACGTGAGGCCTCCAGGAAGGTGACCTCCCGCTCGGGGTCCAGGTCTTTCTTGTTGCCACAGAGGATGACCACGATGTTGGGGGCTGGCCAGCGTGCGGGCATCGGTCAGCCAGGCGGCCAGTGAGTTGTATGTCTCCCGGCTGCAGAGAAGCGAGAGAGGAAGGAGGCAGCGAGCGAAAGGGGGGCTGCCCTGGGGCTCCGTGCGGGCCTCGCCCATTCCAGGCACCCACCTGGTGATGTCATACACCAGCAGGGCTCCAGCCGCCCCTCGGTAGTAACTCCGAGTCACTGACCTGCGGGGACCAGGAGGGCATAGTCAGCCCCGGGGGCTGCGGCTGTCCACCCTCTCTGCAGAGAAAGGCTGTGGGTTTGAAGAACCTCTCTTCACCCGGCCCTTCCCCCCGCTGTCACCAAACCTGACCATGGTCTGGCCACCACACACACTGCTTCTCTCTCTGCCTCTCTTACGTGGCTTCCCGTCTGCCTACTGCCTGCCTCTGCCAGGCTCTCCCTGTATCTGAGCCCTGTCTTTCGGACCCTCTTTAGGATCCTGTCTTCTGGCGTGTGTTTATTCCTGCGTCTGGTTCTCTCATCCTCACCCTGGCTTTCCCATTCATTCACCTCTTCTGAGCATCTCCTCTGCCTAGTCCCAGCCAAGTCCAAAGCAACACTCATTGGTCCCTCTCCAGCCAGGCCTGTGTGTGGTGGAGCCCAACCTGCACTGCCCCATCTCACTTGTCTGGGACCTTTGGGAACCCATGCAATCACTCCATGAACAGGTGTAAGTGCCGACTGGGAACCCGGCCCTTCCCACATGCCTCTCCTTTCAGGCCTGGGTCTTGGGGCTGCCTGGTGACCACCCTTCCCTGGGGCATGGCCTGGCCCCGCCCCCTGTTCTGTGCCAGTCTGGACTGGAGTGCCCTGCCCCAGTGCACCCTCACCCACTGCTTGTCCACTTCCCATCTCCTGCAGCACCTGGCTGCCCCGCCTCTGCTTCTCCTCCCGTCTCCCCACTGTCCTTCACCTCTTCCTGTGTCGGTCTCTCCCTCTCCCTTGGTCTCTGTCCATCTGTCCATCACCTTCCCTCTGCTGGGCCTGCCTGCTTGCTGTCCTGCTATTATTTCTTGCAAGTCAAAAGTGCATCCTTGCGTCTCTACACACACACACACACACACACACACGAGGGCCCAGCCCACCTACCGAAACCGTTCCTGGCCAGCCGTGTCCCAAATTTGTAGCTTCACCGTCTTCCCACCCACATTGACCACCCGGGATCCAAACTCCACGCCGATTGTGTGGTTCGAGTCCTGTTTGACTGAGAGTGGGAGGGGGACAGGAGGCAGTGCAGTAGGACCCCATTCTCCAGGCCCCCCATCCCATTCCACCAAGCCATTCTCACTGCTGGGAGCCTTCCCTGTAGCCAGCCCGGCATTCCCAGGAATGCTGCTGGAAACTCACACTTATTCTCAATGAACTGATGAAGGAGACATGATTTGCCAGTTCCTGCACTGCCGATCACCAGGAATTTGAAGAGGAAGTCTGGGCAGATGAAGAGATGGCCGAGGACACCCCAGGGATAAGGACGGAAACCCAGTTAGATGGGTGGTAGCCATCAGAGCTCAGGAGCTTCCCCAGGGAAGACGGAGGGAATCGCAGAATGATACCCATTTCCCAGATGAGCAAGCTGAGGCCAGAGAGGTTGGGATGCCCCAACATCCAAGCCAAAGGGCTCCAGAGCTCCGGGTCTCAGCTCTGACATTGCTGAAGCTTACAGCTCAGTCCCTGCCCCTCTTGATGTCCCTTCCTTGCACCCCTGGGTTATCCCTGGCGTCCTGTCTGTTCCCCGGGTAGCAGGTCCTGTCTCAGTATCTTTCCCTTTGATCCCCCGGTCCACTTTCAGACCTCTCAAGCCAGACCCCCTCCCTCAGGCTCCACCCCTGTCTCTGCCCTCCCAGCCTGAACCCCTCGAGGGGTGCACTCTAGCCCTGCTCCCTGCAAGAGCCCCAAGGCTCCGCCCCATCCATGAAGCTCAACACCCCCAAACCACGAAGCCCCTCCCAGCCTGCACTTAGACCCCGCCCCTGGTACATAAAGCTCCGCCCCCACTGCTCCCAGGCCGCATCCTCTCCCGGTCCAGCTCCCGGATCTCCCACCCCCTGCCCGCACTCGGAACCTCGCCGCCCTCACCGTAGGTCTCAGCCATGACTCGCTCGCGGCCACAGAGGGCCGTAATATGGCGCCGCGGCCCGCGCCTGCTCCTCGGCTGGCAGCCGCTCCTCTCCGCCTGCAGCCTCGGATTCTTCCTACTCCCGGGGCCCGGCGCCGCCACTTCCGCCTCACCCCTTCGGCGCGACCCGCTAGGGCTGCGGGATACCAGGCCACGCTTCCCGAAGGGAGCGATTGGCGAACTAGGTCGGCAGGAGGCGGGACCGGACGCACGGATTGGTGGCGTGAGAGGGGCCGCGGCGAGAGGGGCGGGACCGAGGAGAGCGATTGGCGGAACAAGTGGGAAGGGGCGGGACCGAGAGAGGCTTGGCCGACGGGAGGAACGGATTTGGTCAGGAGTCGGGGAGGGAGAAAAGCAGAGTCGAGACTCTGGATTGGATAGTATGGAGCCTGGGGGCGGGGCTAAGGACGCCAAGTAGGGGCAGTGGCCAGGATGGACAGAGCTTCTGGCAGGTGCGATGTCCGACCTCAGGGGTAGGAAGGTGGAGGAAAATTGGGAGGACACGCACAGGTTGTCTCCCACGTCCCTTTGCAAGTGTTCTTCCCCACAACGCCTCTGCTCCGCCACTTATGTCCTACTCATGATCCGACGGTCTCATTCCATTTCCCCACTTGTGAGGGGTATCCGTCTTTACCCAGAGGCCAGCACCAAGATCTTGCCTCAGTAAACTCTGCCAAACAACCACTGACGTGCCCACACTCCGCGAACTGATTGGCTAGATTCAGGAACCCGCCCCCAAGGAGCACAGAGACGGAGAGAGTCTGCACTGGGCCAATGTATTTGCATGAAGCCAAGGAGGGCAGACAACAGGGATGGAGGGCAGGTTGCGTTCACTGGCAGTAGAAATCCCATTCCTGAAAGAGAGACAGGGAGACCACCTGTGAGAACAATGGGGCGGAGTTGGTGGTGGGTCACACCAATGCACCTCGCACCGTCCAGGTGCAAGAGGCAAGAGGCAGGGAAGGGTGAGCCCCAGGGTGCACATCACGACCCAGAGGGCCTCGCTCCAGATCCCAGCATGAACACTCACATCCGTCTTGACATCAATCTTGCCAGGTTTCAGCGTTTGGTTTTCGCGAACGATGCTACTGGGGAAGTACCCTAAGCGAGCGGCCGTGTCTCCGTAGTAATCTCCTTGAACCTGGGGAAGAGGAGGGGGCAGTAGCCGGCTAGTCGCTGGCAGCGTGGCCAGCTCCATCCACCTTTCTCTCTGACCTCCATATTGCTGGCTCCAACCTTGTCACTCAAATATGAGCATCCATGACATCTGTTCAGAGGCCCCATACCAAACTCCTCTCCTACCCCTCGAAGCGAGGTCACTCTTAATCGTCACAGGTCTCCTTCTATTAAAATAAAAGGGCTACATTTGGCACTACAGCTGGTGACACATAAAACATGGGGGCTCACTGCCCACCCCAGCCCCATACCATCTCCTCCGGGGCTCTCCCAGCACTCACACTGCCTCCCCAGAAGAGCCGTCCGCGGCCCTTGAGCTTGGAGAAGACATAGACCACTTGGCCTCGGTATATGGTCAGGAACCGGCAGTCGGGGGCCATGTAGTCCTGAAGGGCCACGGCCATGGAAATGGGGTCTGCAGAAGGAATAGGTGATGGCACCCCCTAACTTTTCCTTACCCCCAGCACATTCACACATGCGTGCAAGTCAGGAACCCACACCACAGTTCCTTCTCCCCACTCTTACGGCTGCATTCCTCATCAGCACACAGCTTCCGGTCGGCCAGCTTGGGCATGGGGCAGCCCCCCACGCTCAGCCCCGGGAGGGTAGACAGCAGGATGAGGACACTGAAGAGTCCCGGAGACAGGGACCCAGCCATGGTGACTGTCTGGGGAGAACAGAGGCCTCAGAGTTCCTCGTATGCTCCTTCCCTCTCCGGCAGCACAAGGAAACCTGTGTTCTCTGTGTTAACCCCGCCTTCTGGCAACCCCTCTTGGTTACCCACACCCCCCAAAGGCCAGAACCTGGCCAGGGTGGGGACTGCCAGCCCAGGATATGCCCAGATCCCCACAGCAACCCAGGTTACTCAAGGCAGCAGCCTCCCCCTTGCCTCCCACAGGCCCACAAACTCTCGAGTTTCACTTGAGGTACCCGGGCCCCTTGCTGTCCCTTCCAGGGACACAGCTTAAGAATGCCAGCGTGGAAAACGACCTGGAATTTCCTGTGGTGGGGGCAGCAGAACAAGGCAGCCCTTTGATGGCCAGGAAGAACCCTGGCTCCCCAGTGCTGGGAGCTCCTGACTGCTAAGTCCTGGGCTGGGCAGTAGCTCCCTGCCTGGATGGCCCTGGCTGAGCCAAGGCTCCTTGCAGAACCTCGCCTTGCTTATCTGTAAAATGGGTTAAAAAAAAAAAATCACAGTGAATGGTGATACAGCATTTGCCACAGACCTAATTAACCCCAATGGATCTCATCAGCTCATGGAGAGCTGTTTTATTATTTAGTTTTTTATTTGAAAGGCAAATTTTTATTGACAGAACTTTTGTCTGCTGGTTTACTCCCCCAGATGGCTGCAACAACCAGGGCTGAGCCGTTCTGAAGCCAGGAGCTTCTTCCACATCTTCCCCGTGGGTGCAGGGTCCCAAGGAGTTGAACCATTCTCAACTCCTTTCCCAGTCCGTAAGCAGGGAACTGGATGGGAAGTGGAGCAGCCAGGATTCAAATCAGCACCCATATGGGATGCCAGCACTTGCAGAGGATTAGCCTGATACACCACTGCACCAGTTCCCTGGACAGGCTAATTTATATAGAAAAGGGCTGGTAAAGGAACTGAGGGGGGCTGGGGCGGTCTCCAGTGACACACCGTCACTAGGCTGTCCAACCTCACTGGGGCTTCAGTAGTGGTTGCCGGTATCTGGGGAGTGAATCAAAGGATGAAAAATCTCAACCTTTCGATGATGAACGTTCCATTTTGTTTCTCCATCATTCATTTATCCTCTGGCTCACTCCCCAACCCCAGCTCAAACCAAGAGAGCCAATCCAAGTCCCCCACGTGGGCAGCAGAGATCCATCCGACCATTCAGCCCATTAGCAGGAAGCTGGCACCGACAGCAGGGCTGGGACCTGAACCCAGGCACTCTGCTACGGAGCCAAAGTGGTACAACCTCTAGGCCAGCCAAACACCGGCCCCCGAGCTCTCCACGTCATTCCTTCACTCAGGAACTGCGTAGAGCGAGCACGTACGCTGTGCTTGGTCCTGACCCAGAAGCTGTCAGTTCACCAGGGAACTGAAGTCGAAGGCCTCTGGTAGGGACAACCACGAAACAGCAAACATCAGGCATGTTTATTTTTGTAAACTCTTAATTTCATTTTATTTAAAACACAGCGACAGATTTTACTCCCCAAATGCCTGGAAGAGCCAGGAATGAGGAAATTAATTCACGTCTCCCCAGTGGGTAGCAGGCCCAAGTGTTTCTGCCACCTTGAGGCACACCAGCAGGCAGCTGCAATTGGGGGCAAAACTTGGACTCGAACCCAAAGCACCCTAATATGAGATGCAGGCATCACAAGTACTGGCCAAATGCCCACCTTAGAACATACTTTTCAAAGGTTTTTCTGTTCCATTTCTGTGAAAGGTCAGGAGACAGAGAACAAAACAAAGCTCTTCCATCTGGTGGGTCACACCCTAAATGCCTGCAGCAGCTGAGGCCTGGCCAGGCCAAAAATTCAATCCAGGTGTCCTGCTTGGGTGGCAGGGACCAAAGTACTCAGGCCACCTCCCAAGGCTGCCAGGGTATAGGAAGCAGTCATCCAAAGCTGCACCGCCCTGCCCCTCCTCCCTCAGGTATTCACACCGAAGGCGACAATGAGCCCTGGGGGCTCCGGCCCCTAAAACTGATGACATCACAAGGGGCGGGAACTGCTTCATTTCCCCCAATCAATGCATTTTGTGTTGGTGCATCCATTACCCACAAAATGGTCCCCTACAAGGCTGCAATCACCCATTAGCCAGCGCTGAGGTGTCACCCAAAGGTTGGACAGGGCAAAGACCCAATTCCAAGGTCGTCTGGGCAGGTGCTGTTCAAAGGACCTAGCTGCTTTTGGGAATTGGACTGAGGGTCTCTCTGTCCACCACAGCCATCTTACCTCGAAAGTGACAATCCTTTTTTTTTTTTGGTTATAGCTTCCCCTGCCCACCCTTATTGGCAGTGTCACTTACCCCAGCCCCTATCACGTGAAAATATTAAATGAAAAATCCCAGAAGTGAATATTTCATACACTTCACACAGCAGTGCGAAACCTCTGTGCTGCCCTGCCAAGGCCTCCTCTCTCAGTGTGGCATATCCAAGCCACCTTCCCTATCCACTACTCATCGGTGAGTCACGGAGACGGCCCATTCGGTATGATGCTGGTGGTCCCACTCTCCTCTGTAACCCTGGACCCCCACACAAGCACAGCAATGCTGACAACCTGCTGTGCCAGAGAACGGCTGGCAGAACCACTCTTCAGAGAGATCCACCTACCTGTGTGAAACAGGGGAAGCCCACACCAGCTTTGCTGGTGTCGCCACAATGGAAGGAAGGTGGAAAAGGTCTATTGCCATCACGGCACTTGGTACTGCCTGGATTTAGGCGTTTGGCGGGAGGGTTTCCGGCATTCATTTGAATGAGGGGAGAGGAGGTCACTGTTTAGCCCACTAGGAGTGCCTGCCCACACATGACCAAGGTAGCCACAGCCTCCCAGAAGGATGTGTATACTGAGCCCAAGACAGTGGCACCCTGGTTTCCGTCCCAGCCTTCACAGCCCACTGCCACCCCAGGACCCTAGCACTTCTTCCAGGGCTGGCTGCACTGGGTCTCCTTGGAACACAACCCTGGAGCCTCACTTGGCGCCCTCTGCGATGCTGCTCTCCCATGTTCATCCTTCCTACTGCTGGGGACACAACCACAGCCCTGGGTCCAGATGGCGGTCTAAGGTCAGAGGCAGGAAGTGGTGTCCTCTCCACAGTCACCTCTTGCCTCCCTTCGCACACAGCTGCGGGCAAAGGCCGTTCTCCCAGAACCTTTGCCTCTGCCCTGGGCCTGAGCAGTACCTGCTGATTTCCAAGGCTGCAGGCACACAGGCCTGGGGGCCAGGGGAAGGTTCACCAGACCGGGGCTGAGAGACTCCACAGCCCCAAGGCCCCTTGCCAGAGGGACATTTCCTTTTTGCCCAGCAAGGTGGACACCAACTGCCTGCAGAAGCCCCCAGGTCACTATCCTGCCTTCCTCCAATCCCTCACAGCACACGGTGCGGAGAGGGGAAGACAGAGAGTGGCAGAATTCACCATCAGATGTTCCTCCTCAAGGTAGGGGGATAGGCCTCGATCCCGCACCAGGCCAGGGGCATGTATCCACAAATGATCCAGTGTCTAGTTTCATGGCCAATTTCTTCTGCCAAATGACCTCACTAATTTCCATTTTTATTCTACAAAAGATGTATTTACTATTTGAAAGGCAGAGCAGGGGACAGGGAGACAGGTTCCATCTGCTGGTTCTGCTGGCTGAAGCCAGGAGCTAGGAACTCTATTTGGATTTTCTATATAGGTGACAGTGGGCCCAAGTACTTGGGCCATCTTCCAGTGCCTTGCTGGGTACAAGAGCAGGGAACTGGACAGCAAGCAGAGTAACGGGGGGGGGGGGGGGCCGTGAACTAGCACTCCCATATGGTACACAAGAATCTCAGGAGGCAGCTTAACCTCCCTGGCCCCAGACTTTCAAACAATTTAAATGCTGCCAGGACAGGGGCCAGCATTGTGCCTGTGGTGCTGGCATTCCAAATGGGTGCCAGCTAGAGACCTGCTGCTCCGCTTTCAGTCTAGCCCCCTGCCCACATGCCTGGGAAAGCTGTGGAGGATGGCTTAAGTGCTTGGGCTCCTGCACCGACACAGCAGAATGGATGGGATTCCAGACTCTAGGCGTTGGACTGGCCCAGTTCCAGCTGTTGTGACTATATGGGGAGTGAACCAGAGGATGAAAGATCTAATTCTTCCTTCCAAATTAGGTAAAATAAATAAGCAAATATCTGAGAGTTCCAGGTCAAACGGGCCAGTGTGTACAGCAGTGGGTTAAGCTACCATCCCATCCGAGTGCTGGTTCGAGTCCCAGCTGTTCAACTTCTGATGCAGTTCCCTGGGAAATCAGCAGGAGACGACCCAACTGCGCAAGCTCCTGCCATTCATAGGGAAGACCTGGATGGAGTTCAAGTCCTGTCTCCGACCCAGCCCGGCTGCTACAGGAGTGTGGGGAGAGACACAGAGAACAGAAAACCCCCACCTCTCCCTTCTCTTTAACTCTGCCTTTGCAATAAATAAAAAGTTCCCAGGCCAGGCAACAGACTGCCGAGTCTCCCTCCCGGTGAACCTCCCCCAGTATCTAAAGCTGCAGCCGTGGACACCGTGGCAGCCCTGCTACTGGCCAGGAGCCCTCAGCCAGCCACCAGGGCGGACCAGCTGTGCCTGAGGCAGCCACACTAACCAGGTCAGGTTGGGGAGTCTGGGACGCAACAGTGAGCAGCCTTCCCAAATTCCACCTGCACAGGTGCTCAGGCAGGTGGAGCTGCAGCTCTGGTGTCTAACACAGACTGCCACCCTGGAAATCTGATCCTTCCATGAGGCCCAGAGGCACCTGCACCCAGACAGCTGTCATGTGCAGAAGCCCCTCGGTTCCTGCCACACTTGTCGTCAGCTGGAGACCTGCTGGGAGAAAACCTTACCACCCGGGGTGCCCTGGGTCCCCCGATCCCTGAGACAGGAGCCACAGCTAGACACCACACTAGGTTTGGGCAGTGTTCCTGTTACAGTGAGTCTTGCAAAGCCTACTGGCCCCACAACCTTGAGATTAAAAAGAAAACAGACAATGGTTGTGAAAAATCTAACCTAAAAAAAAAGAAATAAAAGAAAAAGAAAACCACTTTAATTTCAGCCTAACAGCGCCAGGTGCAATGTCTGGGGACAGACTCTGGGTACAATGCTGTGTGGCGACCACTCACTCACACACGGCTCAGAGAAGGCCCCCGAGGGGGACTTACCTTCTGGGGGGCCGAGCCAAGAGGGAAGGGGTGGCCCCAGAGTAGGGGGCGGGGACAGGCATGGGGACAAGGCGCTACTTCTTAGCAAAAGAAATCTTCATGGCATTGTTCTGGGTAATCTTAAAGCCCTGCAGGGCATCACGGGCAGCCCCGGCCTGCACCTCATTGTCAAACTCCACGAAGGCGATGTCGTGCCGCCCGGGCACCAGCCGGACCTCCTTGAAGCCAGGGAACCTGAGAGGGAAGGACAGTGCTTAGGGGTTCAGCCTCAGGATCCCAGGGCCGGCAGGGGGCCAGGCCAGGGATGAATCCACAGGAACAGATGACTTCTGCCTCCAACCCACCCGCCCCACAGAGTGCATGGAGGCAGCCGAGCGTAAGGGGACTAGATTTAACACAAACACTGGCGCACTAGAGGTCCCCAAGGGCCCAGCACAGCAGCCTGTCCTTCCAGTCAGAGCCAGCCCTCCCCAGGAGTGGCCACAGCCTCGTCCCAACCCCCTCCCTAACTTCCCTACCTCCTCCTAACAACCTGGCACCCTTTTCCCCAGCAGCATTCTTACAAAACATGTCTTATTTTATGGACTTGGTACACACATGGTACTTCAATCTTGTTCTATTTCTCAGTACTACCGGGGGTCTCTACAGCAGTAGGTGCATTGGGTGAAGCCCCCACAGCCTGACCCCAGTGAGCGAGACCCATGAGAGGGGCTCCAGGGTCCACACTCTCCACCCCTCTATTCTGGGGTACACCAACTGTTGCCCATCTAGCCAGCGTCCAAATATGTCTGCTGCTTGACATATGCCCTGCATGGCCTCTCTCCTTTCTAGACACCGAGAACGCGGGACCTAGGGCTTGGATGCCTTGGCCACAGCCCCCTCTCCCTCCCCTCCATCCACCTTCAGGCCCAGTCAGCCTGCCTGGTTGGGCCCACAGCTGCTGAGACCCGTTCCCATGGTGACAGCCCTGGGCCCCACTCACTGGTTGAACAGCATGGACAGCATGAGCTCGTTGGTCTCCTCAGGCAGGTTGGTGAGGAACAAGATGTGATTTGGAGGATTCTCCGACAGCTGTGGGGAGAGGGGGCCGTGAGCACAGGCACCCCATTCCCTAACCCTCCCTGGACGCCTCCTCCCCCTTACACACAATCTGGGGTTACTGTGTTCCCACACCCCAACAGCTCACTGCCATGCATGCAGCATGCAGAGCAGGACTGCTGGGTAAGCTGGAAGTCTCCAAGCCCCATGCCCAACCTGTCAACTCCTCCCTGCCAGGGCCCGCTGACCTACCAACCCTCCTTGGCAGCCTGCCCAGACCACCCACGCTCAAAGAGGCTCCCAGCCACCCGCATCTGTTTCCAAGGAGTCAGACACTTACAGGCTGGGCGGGCGGCATCTGTCCTGGCATGAGCTGCTGAGGGGGCATGGCCCCCGGCGGGAGCTGGCCAGGCGCAAGGCCTGGCGGCGGGATCATGCCAGGGGGTGGCATGTAGGGGGGCTGGCCTGGCATGTGGTGCATGATCCGAGGTGCCTGCGTCATCGGCGGCATGCCCTGCAGTCAAGGACGACACAAGGAAAAGCAAAATCAAAAACATTTCTTTTTTTTCCCATTCTTTGTAGTTTTTTTTTTTTATTATTAATTATACTGCATTATGTGACACAGTTTCATAGGCTCTGGGATTCCCCCAACCCCTCCCCATGGTGGATTCCTTCACCTTGTTGCAGTATTACAGTTCCAAAAACATTTCTTAAGATATAAAAACGAAATAGTGGTAAAGACCTAGGGATGACCAGAGCGGCGCGGTGGGCAACAACAGAAAGGGCTGGTCGAGACAGATGCAGAAACAGTGCGTGTGGTCCCCAGCTCAGGATCCGGAGTCCCAGCAGGACAGAGCAAGGTGTGGGAGTGGGACAACCCGACGGCAGCTGGACCCAGGCCCCTAGCTGGCTCCACCGAAGCCTGGCACCCTCAGTGCAGCGTGGCGCGACCAGGGTACCCAGTGGCCAGACTCTCTCCTACACTTGGGCCCCAGGGTATCCGGTGCAGGAAACAGGATGCTCCCCCCCCCCGCCGTGCCCTGCCCAGGTCAGAAAACATTTTCCTGTTTTCTCCGGGAATCCTGGCTGCTGTGTTAGCGGTCCCGCTTTGCAGTGAGGTTCCTCAAGGTAACTTGTGTACGGAGTGAGAGGTGGGGGGTCACTAACTGTACAGACACCCAATCCGCGGCAAATCCAAGCCCCCTCCCCAACCGCATGCTGCTTCCTCCTGCTTCTGGACTCGGTGCTGTTCTCCCCGCTCCACCTTCCCACCCTGCACCAGCACCTGCCACCCTCACTGCTGAGGTTTCTTTAAGGGTCCCCGGCATCATCCCATCGTAGGCCGTGGCCTTGCTGGGTGCTATAACTTGTGCTGGGAAGCTGACCAGAGCCAGGCTGGATCCAGTGCCATGCGGAGGCTCCCGGCATGACCGAGTCTCCCATCGCTGCTGCTACCACTCTGTGCTCCCACACCCTGCTGAAAGACCACCCATCCCTGTGACGCAGCCTACTTGTCCCTGGACAGAGATGACACTGCTACACTTCACCTGCCATACCAGGCAGTGACCTTTCTGAACCACCTTCGCTTGTTCATACTAACAGCTGGCAGCAGAAGCTCCGGGGCTGTGACTGTCTACCTCGACACTGACCCAGGAGACACACGCAGTCCGGGTCAAGCAGACCCAAACCAAGGAACAGACAGGGACAAAGACCAAGAGAGACAGCAGGGCAGAGGGATGGCACTCCAACATGGAAACCACCATGCAGGTGCGTGCTAACTGCCCCCCCAAGCCAGCGTCCTGACAGGCCCACTTCTGGCCCCAGCTTACCGGAACAGGCCCCTGCACGGTGCCTACCACAGGGGCCGCTGCCCCACCCTGTGCAGCCTTCTTGGCAGACGGGGTCTCCTGGCTCTTGGGCTTCCTTTTCTCCCGCTTGCGGTCCCGCTCCACGAAGGTGCCCTTCATCTTGGCAATGATGTCCGAGTCGGTCTTGGCATACTGGATGCGCTACCCAACAGAGAGCAGGAGGTTAGAGGGCAGCCTTCGGGGGGTCCTGCTGCCTGTTCAAAACCAGACTTCTCTGAGATGTTACCCAAGTTGACTGGCATTCACTTCCTTAACTGAAAAGCGAGATTACCCACTCACCCCACCAAAAGGAGCGTCATTACAACAAAATGAGCCAACTGCTCAGAACAGGACCCCACGCGGAGTGTTTGAGACAACACAGGACCCAGGGCCAAAGGTAGGCCGGGGAGGCGAGGTCAGCCCAGGAGTGCTGCGGGGGCTGCTGTGGCCCCACAAACCAAGCTGGGTTTTCCGGGAGCAATCGTAGCCCCCCACATCTGTTCACGAGGAACCTACCAGACACGGCACTGTTAGCAAAACACCTCCCGTGGGGGCTTATAGGTGGGGCAAGGGGCCAGGCTTAGAAAACAAAAGCACAGGGCCGAGCGGTGTGGCCTGGCGGCTAAAGTCCTCGCCTTGAATGCCCCGGGATCCCATATGGGCGCCGGTTCTAATCCCGGCAGCTCCACTTCCCATCCAGCTCCCTGCTTGTGGCCTGGGAGAGCAGTTGAGGACGGCCCAATGCATTGGGACCCTGCACCCACGTGGGAGACCCGGAAGAGGTTCCTGGTTCCCGGCATCGGATTGGCGCGCGCCGGCCCGTTGCGGCTCACTTGGGGAGTGAATCATCAGGCGGAAGATCTTCCTCTCTGTCTCTCCTCTCTGACTTTGTAATAAAAATAAATAAAAATAAATAAATCTTAAAAAAAAAACAAAAACAAGAAAACAAAAGCACAGGTGGAGAAGGTGGCCAGGAAGGCTGGGAGGAAGAGGGGACACGGCACAGCAGGGGCTCCTGCCCTGCAGCCCAGTGACAAGCTGTGTCCCTGTGGGCACTGCCCTGAGCAGGGAGGTGGTGGCTGTGACAGGCCAGCGGCCGGGGACGCAAAGCTGACCGCGCCACGACAAGATGCACATGCCCGGGTGTCGGAAGTGCTCCAGCAACGATTCTGGGGAGCACAGGAAGGAGGGGACTCCCCCAGAAGGACTCACAGCTTTTATATCTCAAACCCACACTAGCCGCAGCCTCACAAGGGACAAGAGGGAGGAGTCACTGCCTGGTCTCCGCCAGGTGGAAGCGACCATGCCAGGCAGCCCAGGCCCAGCACCGCCCACTAGATCCGCCTCCACCACAGAGAACTGATCAATGGGGCGATCTACCTGGGGCCGGCGTTGGACTCGCAGCTTTCTTCCTGCAAGGGACAGGCTCCCCTCAGGCCAGGGGGATGTGACCTGCACTTTCCCACCATCGCATACAGGCTCTTGGTTTCCTCTGAGCCTTAATCCCTGCAGTGTCTGCCCTCCTCCACCACCGTTTTCTCCCTCCCCTCCCCCAAGTCTCTCATCTTGGAAAGCCCTGCCTGAACCCCATAATGGGTTGGGGGACCTCCCCCAGCGCTTTGCACCTTCCCTATTCCATCCCTGATCACGGGTGTCCCCTGTCCTGGGGGAACTGGAGTAGGAGTGCCAGGCGATGCACGCCCTGTGTATGTGCATGCACACACCCTCACACCGCTCACCATGGGCTTGTCGTAGAAGGGGAAGCCTTGCATGGAGCGCAGGGCATTGGTGGCACTGCTGACCTCCTTGAAGATGACAAACGCCTGGCCCCTCATCTTCAGGCTCCGCGACACCAGGATGTCCAGGATCTGGCCAAACTGGGAGAAGATGGCGTAGAGCGACTTCTTCAGCTCTGAGCAGGGGAGGAGAGAAGAACAGTGAACAGCAGCCTGGGCACCACCTGCTCTCCAGGGCAAGCGAAGCCAGAGGCAGGGAGCCTGACCACCCGACAGGGTACACGGAGGAGCACAGGCACACACCAACAAGGACTCCAAGTGCCACAGGACACACCACAGCCGCTCAGCCCGAGCACTCCGGCACAGGCCTGAACCCCACCTCGGGCCTCGGACTGGCCCCTCCACCGAGGACACCCTCCGCCTGAGCTTGCCATGGCTGCCTCCTTCCAGCTAGGGGAGCATCAGTAGAAACGCTGCCACTTCTGAGAAGCCAACTTGGAGCCCCTTTTTTCCTTCATGGCATGTGCCATCCCTTCCTTGCCTGTCTCTCCTTCATCCAAAGTGTTACCGCAGCAGCCTGTGGCTAACGCCTTGTCCAGCACACAAATGTCCTTACAAACATGAATGAGTCAGGGCCCGGCGGCGTGGCCTAGCGGCTAAAGTCCTCGCCTTGAAAGCCCCGGGATCCCATATGGGCGCCGGTTCTAATCCCGGCAGCTCCACTTCCCATCCAGCTCCCTGCTTGTGGCCTGGGAGAGCAGTTGAGGACGGCCCAATGCATTGGGACACTGCACCCGCGTGGGAGACCCGGAAGAGGTTCCAGGTTCCCGGCTTCGGATTGGCGCGCACCAGCCATTGCGGTCACTTGGGGAGTGAATCATTGGACGGAAGATCTTCCTCTCTGTCTCTCCTCCTCTGTGTATATCTGACTGTAATAAAAATGAATAAATCTTAAAAAAAAAAAAAAACAAAAAAAACAACAAAAAAAAAAACCAAACATGAATGAGTCAGGACGCCATCACACGGCACGTGTCTGGCAAAACTAAGCTGCCACTTGGGGACGCCTGGACCCCATGTCTGATTAGAGTCCTGGCTCCTCTGCTTCCAGTCCCAGCTTCCTCCACATCCCCACAGGCACAGGTGCTGACAGCCAGGGACCTGGGTCCCTGCGACCAGCATGAGAACTGCAGCGAGGCCCAGGCTCCTGGTTTTGGCCTGCTCAGTTCTGGCTATTGTGGACATGTGTGGAGGGAACTAGACTGGAACATCTCCCTCTTTCAAGTAAAACAAAAATAAATAAATAAATTTAAAGCAAAGTTACCACTGAGTGGTTTATGCAAATCACAACATTTCCACAACTCAGGACTGTGACCATGTCAACCTTACAAGGATGTTAGCACTGTCAGAGGACTCACTGGCACAGGGTGAGACTCCCCAGGTGCCAGGCAGGACGTGGCATAGCTGGGATTGTGTGCTCATCAAAGCTGATCCTGGTACCAGCACAACTCAGCCGACAGCAAGTGGCAGGAAAGCCGGACAACGGAGCCATCTCACCGCCAGGCCTGAAGGAGGAACCACCCAAACCAAGTAACAGGAAAGGCAGGGGAAAGTGTCCATCAGAGAAGGGTGAGGCCAAGGACACTGCAAAGTCATCAGCCAAAACAACGTCCCCAATGGGAAGATGCCTGGCTTTCCTCTGCCCCCCACAACACCCCCGTGTGGGCCCTGCACCTCTTCCCCCTACACCTGGGAAGATCCTGGATACAGGGCAGGGGAGTATCCTGGCCTCTCAGCAGACTTAGAACAGACCCCAGTGCCTCCCGAGGTCCATGAGCTCTGAGGCATGAGCTTCTGGAAGCATCGCCAAAGTTCACAGGCTTCCAGGACTACGTAGTTCCCAGAATGCTCCAGGCACCTGCCAGCCCAAGTCAGGAACCACTTCTCCCACACTGTGACGTAAATTCCTCCCTGACCAGGCTCTCTGTGCGGTAGCAGGGAAAGGCGCACTTGAGACACCTCCTGCAGCAGAGAGCGCAGATGGAGTCCTAGCTCCCCACCACACCTCCCACCCACCCACTGGCTTCCTGTTAAGGTGCCTGGGAGGCCACGGGCGACCCAAGGACTTACACTCACGCTCCTCTCACACGCCGGATGAGGCTCCTGCTCCAGCCTCACTCCGGCCTGGCTACTGCAGTGATTTGGAAAGTGAATCAGCTGAGGGAAATTTCTCTCTCTGCCTTCCAAATAAATTTTTAGGAATACTGTATAAAGGTTCTGGCACGATGGCCTGGTGGTTAAATCCTCACCTTGCATGCGCCTGGATCCCATATGAGCACCACTTCATATCCCGGCAGCCCCACTTCCCATCCAGCTCCCTGCTTGTGGCCTGGGAAAGCAGTCAAGGACGGCCCAAAACCTTGGGACCCTGCACCTGCGTGGGGGGCCTGGAAAAGGTTCCTTATTGGTTTGGACCTGGCTATTGCGGTCACTGGGGAGTGAACCAACCGACAGAAGATCTGTCTCTCCTTTCTGTGAAACTACCTTTCCAATAAAAAGAAAATAAACGTGGGCCCAGCACTGTAGCCGAGCGGCTAAAGTCCTCGCCTAGAATGCGCTGGGATCCCATATGGGCGCTGATTCTAATCCTGGCAGCTCTGCTTCCTATCCAGCTCCCTGCTTTTGGCATGGGAAAGCAGTAGAAGTAGAGGACGGCCTAATGCCTTGGGACCCTGTACCCACGTAGGAGACCAGGAAGAAGCTCCTGGCTCCTGGGTTTGGATCGGCTCAGTCCGGCCATTGCGGTCACTTGGGGAGTGAATCATTGGATGGAAGAGCTTCCTCACTGTATATCTGACTTACAATAAAAATAAATCTTGAAGAAGAAAATAAACCTAAAAGAAAAACAATTTGTATTTGAAAAGCAGAGTTACAGAGCAAGAAGGAGAGAGATCTTCCATCCACTGGTTCTCTCTCCAGATGGCCACATGGGCTGGAACTGGGTTAGTCCAGAGCCACAAGCATCTTCTGGGCCTCCCACATGGTTGCAGGGGCCCCAGGACGTGGACTATCCTCTGCTGCTTTCCCAGGCCATGAACATCGAGCTGGAAGGGAAATGGAACCACCAGACCTCAAACTGATGGCCATACGGGACTCTGGTGCCCCAGGTGGACGCTCAGCCTGCCATACCATGGCAGCAGCCCCTTTCCAAATCAATAATAAAATCAACTCAGTCGTTACCACAACAAATTTTCTTGAGATGACAATGAAAGTTAACATCTCTCCATGGGCGCCAGTTCGAGCCCCAACTGTTCCACTTCTGATCCAACTTGCAGCCAGCAGCCAGAGAAAGCAGTAGCAGATGGCCCAACCACTTGGGCCCTGGCACCCACGTGGGATCCGGGTGAAGGTCCTGGCTTAGCCTGGCTCAGCCCTGGACACTGTGGCCATCTGGGGAGTAACCCAGCAGACGAAAATTGTTACTAGCCCTTCAAACAATCTTTACAATTCTCCAGCCCTTTTCAACAGCGAGGTCCCAGGAAAGCTGACCTGCGTGGAGACTAAGTGAGTCTGACCCCTCCACAACATTCGTGTCAAGGTGTGCCCAGTTTGTAGATGTAGGAAGTAAGGTCAACATAGAGACAATTTATTTACTCAAGCAAAAAGATCCTAATTTCAAGAACTGAATTCTTTTCCTCATATGTTGCAGCTACAGGCACGCGCGCGCACACACACACCCCTGCAGGCAAGAGGCTGGGAAAAGCCCACAGTGTTAGAATTAAAATCAGCAGGTGATTGAGTGTGACTCATTAATCGTGAGAAACGTTATCACACCACTCTGTGATGTAAATAAGGAAGCTGGATGCGGGTAAAAGAAAATGTTTAAATTCCAATATCCTGTATTGTGAACTGAAAACTAGGCTAGGGGTAGGTGTTGGGATGCTGCTTCCGCTGCCAGCATCCCACATCGGGGTGCCTGGTTGGGTCCTGGCTGCTCCACTTCGCATCCCAGCTCCCTGCTCTGGCACCTGACAAAGCCCAAGAAATGGGATCCAGGCCCGGCGCGGTGGCCTACTAAAGTCCTGGCCTTGTGTGCACCAGGATCCCATATGGGCGCCGGTTCTAATCCAGGCAGCCCTGCTTCCCATCCAGCTCCCTGCTTGTGGCCTGGGAAAGCAGTTGAGGACAGCCCAAAGCCTTGGGAACCTGTACCCACGTGGGAGACCTGGAAGAGCTCCAGGCTCCTGCTCCAGATCAGAGCAGTTCAACTGCCCACACTTGGGGTGTGAACCAATGGATGGAAAAACTTCCTCTGTCTCTCCTCCTCTTGGTATATCTGACTTACAATAAAAATAAATCTTATGGGCCCAGCGGCGTGGCCTAGCGGCTAAAGTCCTCGCCTTGAACGCCCCGGGATCCCATATGGGCGCTGGTTCTAGTCCCGGCAGCTCCACTTCCTATCCAGCTCCCTGCTTGTGGCCTGGGAAAGCAGTTGAGGACGGCCCAATGCATTGGGACCCTGCACCCGCGTGGGAGACCTGGAGGAGGTTCCAGGTTCTTGGCTTCGGATTGGCGCGCACCAGCCGTTGTGGCTCACTTGGGGAGTGAATCATCTCTGTCTCTCCTCCTCTCTGTATATCTGACTTTGTAATAAAATAAACAAATCTTTAAAAAAAAAAACAAATAAATCTTATAAAAAGAAGAAGAAATCGGATCCCCACACCCAGGTGGGGGACCTGCAGGAGGCTGCTGCCTTCCACCTGGCCCAGCCCCACTCGCTGCAGCCATCTGGGGAGTGCACCAGCGAATGGGAGATCTCTGTCACTAAGGGCCTCAGTGTCCTAATCTGACCTATGGGAATAACAGTAGGGTTGTGAGGACTGCAGGCAATCCCGCTGCTGCTACAGGGTTAACCGTCAGCTTAAACACACAGAGAACCCCAGAAGGGGCCAGAACCATCAGGGCTTGCTGGGATTCGCCCTGGGCCCCCGGGAGGGGAGCTGCCCGAGGACAGAGAGGAAGGGAGAGGGAAGGCTTCCCGTAGGCGTCCTGGGGGGAACCGTGACCAGGTCAGCGGGCGCAGTACAAGGTCGGGGGGTCACCCTCGAACAGCCTGGGTGTCCGAGGGCCAGGAGCAGGGCTGAGGAAGAGGTGCTGCCTCGTGGACGACACCCCAAGCACCCTTGGAACTCACCATCTTTCTTGATCTTCTCATTGAGGTTGTTGATATAAATGGTGTGGTTGGGGCGGGTCTCGGGAACTGCCATGGGATGAGGTGCCGAAGGCGCGCTTAAAGGAGGAAAACAAGGGACTTTAATCCGGGGTCTCGCTTAAATCCTTTGTCTGCTGGCGGACTGACCGGGCGGCTCAGAAACCTTCCCAACAAGAGGAAACCAGGCGGAAAGCACAGCCCGGGATCCCAGGCGTGCGCAGGAACCCCGCTTCTACCGCCCGCGTGCCTCGGAGACTCTCCAGACGGGAACTACAAGTCCCACGATGCTCCACGTGCCTCGGGGGGCGGGGCGCCGCAACGGGCGATTCCCATTGGTCTATGCGCCCAAAGCCAGCGAAGGGAAAAAAAACCCGGATGGAGGCGGCAGTTAGGGATGGGACGAATTTGAGGTCCTTGGCCTCGCACAACTAGAAGCTTCCCCCCACACGGAACATGGAAAGGGGCCAGGCCAGAGGAGCCGGTCACCTGGTGCCAATGGCCACCTGGGCCCGCGGTTACCCACCGATAGGACTGTGGCTCCCGCTGGCGGCGTCGGCTGCGTCCCTCGAACCCAAAACTCCCTCTCCTAGCCCCGCCTTTGCCTTCCGATAAGCCAATTCCCGGGGAGGAAGTTCGGTCGCTAGACCAATCAGAATAAGCGTTGTCCCTGGACTCAGGTTTTGCCAATCAAAGGGACATTCGGGTTCCCGCTTCGACAGGAGGCCCCGCCCCCTGGCCCTTCGCCTTCCTCTGCACCAATCAGCGAAGGTCACGAGCTTCTTGCCAATAGGGGCGCGGTACCCGCTTGCAGTCACTTCCGGAGGCGGTCCTTTGGAAACCCACCTCTTGCCCATGGGCTGGCCGTCTTCTGTCACGTGATCGCTACGGGGCGGACCCGTACGACGAGTGTTCTCACGTGACACGGGCGGAGCGGCGTGTGGGAGCCGCCATTTTGCGCCACAGAAAGGCGCGTTTTATTTTAGAAAAGTTCCGCTCCCTGTCCTGTCCGTGTCCCGACTGCCTGCGGGCCTGGGTTCTCCCACACACAGATGTTTCCTGTTGCCTTCTAGTTCCAGGATCTGCGCCCCAGCTAGGCCTTGTTTCCTTCCGGCTTGACCTGTTGACCCCCTACGTTAAGGTCAGCTGGAAAGGGGCCGGATTCCCCTGGACTAGCCCCGGGCTCGCATGCGTAGTCCCTTCCCTCCGGGTCGTGTCCTTACTCGCGGGCGTCCTTCTGCAGCCCCGAGACTTCACTCCTAAGCTTTCCCGGTGTAGACCCAGTCCGCGCCACAGCTCGGAATCCGGACTTTAGTTCCGCGTGACTTGGGTGGTGTCAAGTGTTAGAGCCCTGGTGCTTCTTCACCCCCGAGTTGACACCTTTGTAAGACGTCATCTCAGAGACTTTTCTTAAACGTTTTCCTCTCCTGCCCTCAACTCTCCTGTAGGCCCCCAATATGGCTTCTGCCTGCGCTCCATCCCTGCATCCCCCGGTCTCTCCTCCGAGGACCCCGGCACCTCCGCCGCCGAGCACCCTGGACGGGGCTCTTGCAATTCCTCCCCCGAGCCTCCAGGCACCCGTTCCACCACCGCCGCCGCCACCTCCCCCAGTGACAGCTGCCACCTTGGGGACCTCTCCGCCTCATGTCTTCGGCCTGCAGAAGAGCCGACTCCTGCAGGAGGCCTGGGCGAGGGCCGGCCCGGTCCCGTCAGGCAGAGAGGATGTGAGGAGGCTGCTGAGGCTGCGCAAGGACCGGTAGGGGCCCCGCGCCCCGCGCACACACGCTGGACACACCCCACCCCCTGCACCCCTTCGCCTCTAGGAACATTGCCTGAACATACAGACAGGGTCTGATGGCTTCAGTCACCAGCTCAGAGCAGCCGGGGGGAGTGGGAGCCCCCGGCAGTAAAGGCAGCTGGTCCCCCCGCAAATGCCTGTTCCTCTTTGGGCATGCGTGGCAGCCCAGGGAGTTAGGCCACTTGTGGGCCGTGGAGGTCCTGCCACCTCCCAGTCTAGGGAGCAGCTCTCTGGCCATGCACCAGCCAGGCTGGGTCCCTTCCCCCTGCCCAGATGCCCTACTGCAACTAAACCGCGGGCGGGGGCACACCCTGGTGACCCCACCCTGGTGACCCCACCCTGGTTTCTGCCCCAGCTTCCGCAGTGACCTGCAGTGGATCCTGTTCTGCGTGGACCTTCCCTCCTGCATCCAGGAAGGCCCTCAGTAGGTGCCCCAGGCTGGGCTCCCTGAGTGACCATGGGAGGGGGGTAAATGGGGCAGCTGAGGGAGGGAGAGGTGGGGACCCGCGGGGACATCAAGGCCACAGTGCAGCTTGGGAAACAGCTGGACTGCATGAGCAAGAGGATTACCAAACCAGCCTGGCCACGTCTCCCCCGCCCCAATGGTTGTCCGCCCCTGTGGAGGACACTCTCCCACCTGGCAGGGGACGTGGTGGAAGGGCCCAGCAGAGCAGGCCTTAGGGCTGAGTTCCCGGGCCATCCCTCCCCAGGTGTGGGCTGGTGGCCCTGTGGATGGCGGGCACTCTGCTGTCACCCCCCAGTGGGGTTCCCCTGGAGAAGTTGGTGCAGGTGGCCATGGAGAGGGGCTACACAGCCCAGGGAGAGATGTTCTCTGGTGAGTGAGGGGGACTGGCTACTTCACTTGGGCCCTCTGTGCCTTACTCTGTCTACGCCACGGGTCCGGATGAAGTCCCCATCCCCCAGCAGCCTCTCTGTGTCCCCTCATCCCGCAGTGGCCAACATGGGCCTGCTGGCACGGGAGGCGCTGGGCTGCCAGGCTGAGCTACTCTCAGGGGGCCTGGGCGGAACCAACAGGGAACTGGTCCTGCAGCACCTGGTCGTTGGACACCCCGTGCTCATCCCGTATCCCAGTGCGGTGCCCAGAACGGAGCGGGGCAGGGATGGCAGGGGGCAGCCCCCAGTCATGACGCGAGTTTGGCCTTAATGACAGCACATCAGCTACGATGAGGACTTCAACCACGAGCCGTGCCAGAGGAAAGGCCATAAAGCCCACTGGGCCGTCAGTGCAGGTGGGTGTCCCTGCTCTCCGTGCCTGCCTACACCCCAGGGACTCGTTCACCTTCACCCTTCCAGGCCATGTGTGCCACTTGCCTCCCTGGGGCTCACAGACCTGTTGGAAGGCAGCAGGTGTCCTAGGTGTCTGCCCAGGGTTCACGCTTGTAGGGTCATGTGGGCGCTGGACCCAGCCCCGTCCAGGCTCTGAGTTTGCGCAACAGGGCGCACCTCTCTGGCTTCCATTTGAGATCCGAGAGGATGGGAGTTCCCTGGGAGCAGCGCCTGTCGTGGGGCGTGTCCCCTTGAGTGTTTGTAGTTCCGTCTCTGCCCACGTGCCTACCTGGGATCAAGGCTGCGGGGCGCTGCCAGGTGCCCCTCTGGGTCACTCCTGGGCAGTGGGAGGCGAGCAGTCTCCCCATGCTGGCCGTGCTGTCTGCGACTTCAGAGCAGGTGCTAACAGCATGCCTATGGTCCCCACTGACCTCCCCGTGGCCTAGGGACCAGCCTGGGAGGGAGTTGGGGCCCAGCGAGCCCCTGTGTGCAGCTGTTCACACCCTGTTTCCCCCAGGAGTCCTGCTGGGTGTGTCTCACACGCCAGGCCATGGCTACACCGAGGACCCTGAGCTGCCTGGCCTGTTCCACCCGGTGTCCGGTATGACCTGCCAGCTACCGGTCCTGCCAGGGGAGGTTGCCCCAGGAGCCACTTACCTTCTCTGCAAGCAGGGAAAGAGTTGGAACTACCAGCTGTGGGACTATGACCAGGTCCAGGAGAGCAACCTGCAGCTCACTGACTTCTCGCCCTTGCGGGCTGCCGACGGCCAAACATACGTGGTACCCACTGGTGGGGTGCAGGCCGGCCTCTGTGGCCAGGCCCTGCTCCTCAGGCCAGGGGATTCCAGCCCGTAGCCGGGGCTGTCACTGCTTGGAGCGTTCTAGCCTGTCCCTTAGGGCCTTCAGCAGCTTGAGCATTGCCTGGCCCCACCTGGGAGGAGCCCCTCAGACCCCATACCCCATGCACTCCACCTGGACATCACATCTACCCCTTCCATGCCTGCGCCACTGCCACCCTGACCCCTGCCTGCCTGCCAAGTCAGCTTGCTGCTCAGCTCGACTCATATACCATACCCTCAGGGAAGGTCCCCTCGGCCTCAAGCTGGGCACCCCTGCCCCAGGCAGCCTCAGGTATGACCTCTGCTCACCAGCTCCTCCGGCCTTGCAAGGAGCTGCTAGATGCCGCCCACTGGACAGATGGCAAGACTGAAGCCTGGAGAGTGGCCAGTGGCCTCAGGTCATATGGCTGACAGGTGGCAGGGCCAGAATTCAAGCCAGACTTGGGTTGCTACAGCCAAGCCACCTGCTACTCCTTGAACTCCCTGGTGCTGACCACAAACTGCTTTATCTGTAGTCACAGGCCCATGTGCAAGGCGTACATCTAGTAATTAGTAGAAAATGAGATTTTAAAAATTTATTTTGATAGAAACACCTCTGAAATCCACACAGGGTAGGCATTTCCTTGGCCCTTTTGGAGCTCCCTCCTGTGCCTGGGTTTCAGCATTTTTGCACCACAATAAATGTAACCTTTTGAGAGAGAGAGAGAGAGTGTGTGTGTGTGTGTAAAACAGAGGCAGAGAATTACTTTAATGAGTACCTGTCTCCTCCATCCTGTAAGGTGGGGTATGCCTGTCCCCAGCACCCAGCCGAGGATCTCATAGGGAGCCACCTGGGGCAGGTCCTCCCCACTGGGTGACGTGAGAAAAGGGGTCCTGGGGGGAGGGCTGTCCCCACGTCATCCAACATAGAGCCAGGCCCAAGCAGGGCAGCTCAGTGGGTGCCATGTGGGAGGCCGCGGCTTGCTTCCCTACCCCATGGCTGCCTAGCACTGGGGTGCAGCCGTAAGTCTGAGCTTACACCCCCACACTGGGAGGCGCAGGAAAGCCCTCAGCCCTCCTGTGGCCAACCCTGGCTGACACTACCCTCAGATAGTGTATGGGTGGAGAGGGGCCAGGAGGCCATCACCATGCCAGGGGCTGGCACAGGGGAGAGGCACGTGCTACCTGAGCGCACCCTCCAGGGCTGGGAGGCCCAGCACAAGTGGGGTGTACCCCAGGGTCTAGGAGTCCCTGCCCTGATCAGGGCCACAGCTGCACGTTCCCCTGCAGGAGCAGTGGGTCCAGGCACTAGAGTCTGCCAGGAGGAAGTACACAGGGACCCTGTGTCCTGGCACAAAGGACAAAGTCCTGAGGCTGGAGGTGCCAGAGGGCAGAGTGCAGCTGCTGGTCCGCAGAATCCACGGGAGGAGCACACCGGCCCTGGTAGGGCAGCTGGCCCGGGAGCCGCACCCTCGGCCCGCCTGTGGCACCAGCCCTAGGCCAGAGGCGACACTCTGGGTGCAGTGTCCTCATTCTAAATCGAGAGACAAGTGGCTCTTGCATTTGATCACAAGCGATACTGTGGTCCTCACAGGTCACGCCTGCACCCTCTGACAGCTGAGGTGGGTTCTTGGCTGGTGTCGTTCAGTGGAGGCTGCTGGTGGCCCCTCTGTAACCTGTGGTCCAGGGGCTGATCTGGTTCGGCTGGCTGGCATGACCTTGCCTGCATGTGTTGTGGTATCATGGAGGCCTTCAACCTCTCCCATTCTGGAGGTCACTGCCCCGCTTGCCACACTCAGACCCCCGTTCCATGTGGGGCTCCTCTGGCTGGAGCGGCCCCATCCGGTGAATGAGCCAGGCGTGCTGGGAAGGTCAGCTGCGGGCCAGCCCCTGCAGGAGGTGGATCATGTTGTCCAGGCCCCACAGATAACCATCCTCACGGTTGCCCTCGGCCCAGGGCAGCCGGTGGCTGAGGGTCTGGTGGGCGGGCAGGGCCACTGTCTTGCCGAAGTCAATCATCCACACCTTGGCCAGGCCCGAGCGGTCGTGCACAAAGAGCAGGGAGCTGCCCACCACCTGCAGGGGAGAGCCAGAGATCACGGTGGGGCGGGTGGCTGCCCATAGGAACCTGGGAGCTGAGGCACCTCGGCCCACACCAGGCTCCGCCTGCCTACCACCTGCAGGGGAGAGCTGTGGTCACAGCGGTGGTGGGGTGGGGGAAGGCCCACAGGAGCCCCGGAGCTGAGCTGCCTCAACGCCAGGCTCCACCTGCCCGCCACGCAGCTCAGGAAGCAGGGGAGGGAGCCCTGTGTGGTTGTGCCTCCTCAGATACAAAGTGAGATTCACAGTCCTCAGTGGATGCCACAGTTGGCAACAGCAGCTGCTTCCCCTTTGCCTACCTGCAGGTGCGCAAGACTCTCCTGTTTTCTGAATCAGGTGTCAAGCCCCACCGCTCCCAGATAGCTCTACCCTGGGCAGGTGGGCAGCAGCTGGCAGGCAGAGCATGGGGCTGGCACGGTGGTGTAGCATGCTAATCCTCTGCAGTGTGGCATCCCCTATGGGCACTGCTTCATCTCCCAGCTGCTCCACTCCTGATCCAGCTCCCTGCTCGTGGCCTGGGAGAGCAGCAGAGGAAGACCCTAGTGCTGTGGCCCCTGCACCCACGTGGGAGAACTAGGAAGCTCTAGCTACTGGCTTTGGACAGGCCAATCTGGCCATTGCAGTCAGTTGCGGAGGGAACCAGAGGATGGAAGCCTGCACCCTCCACCTCCATCTCAACCTTTCTAATTCTTTCAAGTAAAAATAAGTCTAAAAAACAAAAACAAAAAAAAAGAGGCAGTGTGTGCCCAGTGAGGACAGCCTGGAGTGGCCAGGAAAATGGAAGTACCTATTTGGCTGTGAAGGCTCACATTTTAAATGGTGGCAAATTAACATTCAAAATGTTGGATTGGTTGGCAGGCAAAACCAAGCATGAAGGCAGCAGACCTGTGCATTTCCAGGTGTCCACTTTGCCACTTTTGTCGCAGGTCTTAAGGCCTTGTCAGAGTGACACTTGGTAAGAGCAAACACACTAACAGCAGCCGCACACACAGACATGGGGGGGCAGGTACAGCTGTGACCTCCTCCTGAAGGCAGGGAGCCTGAGGCCTCCCGGAACAACCGACCAGGGCCAGGGAGGGGCAGGGTTGGGTCCTCAGACTCTTGGGCCAGCCAGTGATGTCAGGAAGAGGCAACAGGGAGACCAGAAGGTTGTGACCAACTCAGACTTGGGGTCACAACCCCAAGAGGCACAGGTGGGCAGGCAAGGGAGACTGCAGGTGCAAACCCATCCCTGTAGGTCACAGAGAGACATACTGGTGAGAGCCTCCCCAAGGCCTTCAGGCCTAGGCAGCCCTGGGATTGGGGGGCAGAAGCAGGTGGCAGAGTCACATGCCCAGAGTGGTTAGCCTTCACCCCTGGGCCCCAATCCAGCTCCGGAACCCCCTCTCCACTGAGACGCCCTTGATGGGGTCGCACAGGTGACAGTGCCTCCTTCCCCTGGCTGTGGCCCTGTCACCCACAGCGTCCTCTCCGTGCCACACCCCCTCCCGCCCCCAGACCAGGGACCTGCACGGCACAGCAGCCAGAGCCCGCACCTCGTGAGTCCTGAAGAAGGGGGACTGCTCCAGGGTGTCGCGGAGCTGCTCCAGGCGGGTCACATACTTTCTCTGTGTGTTGAAGGAGGGACCGTGGTGAGTCACTTGCCCCAGTGCAGTGAGCGGCACCCAGCCAGGATGGGGGAGCAGGGTGGAGACACTGTAGTGTGGCAGCTTAGTTACATCCCCCTCCCACCCCCCTGAACCTGAGCACCTCCCCACAGCCTGTTCATCTTGGCCTGGTCACATGACTTGTTGGACTCCAGCAGAACGTGGCAGAAATGGCAGTGGCCATTCTGAGCCCAGGCATTATGAGGTCTTGTGTATTCCCTTGCTCTCGGTCCTTTGATTTTACTGTGAGAACAGACCCTGCTACGCCTGCGGATCTTGAGTCATATTCGGTCCAGCCCTCAGGCCAGGCAGTGAGCTGGGGTAGGCATCTGGAGCAGCGGTTAACAAGCGCCTTGGAAGGCCAGTCATGGGACAGCACGCCAAGCCTCCCCTGTAACACCTGCATCCCATCAGAGTACCAGCTCCAGGCTCTACTTCCCATCCAGCTCCCTGCTAAGGCAGCAGAAGATGCCCCAAGTTCCTGGGTGCCTGCCACCCACATGAGTGACCTGGATGGAGTTCCAGGCTCCTGGCTTCAGCCTGCTCCAGCCTTAGCACTTGAGGCCAAACCAGTAGATGGAGGATTTCTCTGTCTCTCTCCTTCTTTCTCTGTAACTCTGCCTTTCAAATAAAGAAACCACTTGGGACACGGCATCTCATACCAGAGTGCCTGGGTTTCGGCCCTGTTCAGCTCTGATTCTACTTCCCAGTGGTACACATGTGGGCAGCAACAGGTAATGGCTGCAGTTCTAGGCTCTTGGCTTCAGCCCGGGCCAATCATGTGGGCCGCCCAGCCCCAGCCAGCCCCTGGGCGTCCCCAGCACAAGCAGGGCCACCCAGGCTGACTCTAGGAGTGGCCATGTCCTGGCCGGGTCCTGCACTCACCAAGACTCCGGGGTCTCTGTCCACAAAGTCCTCCAGCACCTGGGTCACCTGCTCCAGTGCCTGCGTCTTCTTAAAGTTGGTGTTGCAGGTCCCATCGGCCTTCTGCAGGACAAAGGACGGGGACAGTCCTGTCACACCTTTTCCTCCCCTCGCTGGCTCCCGGCTGTCCAGTGGCCCTCACAGCTGCTTGCTGTTCAGAACAGCCAGGCCACCTGCCTGCCGCAGCATGTGGCTGAGGAACCAGGCCACCCACACCTGACCAAGCCCTCCGCCGGACTGAGCTGGGTGTCAGAGTGGGATGTGGGGGGCAGGGTTAGGGGGTGTGGTGGACTTGGTTTTTTATTGCAACTTGGCTACTCTCTAGCTAGGCCATCCCACCTTAAGCAAGTGCTTCACCTGTCCCAACCTCGGTTTGCTCATCTGGAAAGCGGGGAACATGTTGGTCCCTGCATCCTAGATGCAGGTGGAGGGAGGGACTTGGGGACCCAGTGTGTGCTACACAGCATGCGGGGCATGGGCTGGGCGCACTGCTGGGGTTGGACGGTGTCCCAGAGAGGCCTCCGAGTGTTTCTGCCACATGGTACCAGGTGCTGCTACGGGGGTCCTGGTGACGTGGAGGCAGCAGGACAGGCAGTCAGATGAGGGAGGCAGGGGTTGCTTGAGGCCATCACCAGGGGATGCAGGAGCAATGGAGGAGGAGAGGGAGCTATGAGGAGATAAGGAGGGGGATCCTGATGTAGTGTGAGAGAAATCAAGGAGGGCCTCCTTGAGGAGGTCACATCTAAAGCAGACAGGAAAATGGCTGCAGGTCACAAGGGGAAGCCCAGGGAAAGGCCATTCCTAGCAGAGAAAACCACCTGAGGCACCCTGAGCTCCTCTGAGCGCCCTGGAGGGCCACGGACGGTTCTGGACAGGACACTGTGGAATTCACAGCTCAGGAGGCCATGCAGGCAAGGCCTTGGAGACATGTGGCAGGACAACACCCAAGAAGGAGGCTTGGTGGGGGGCGGGCTTTTCCGTGTGGTGGGTTAAACTGCTGCCTGCAGTGCCAGAATCTCATATTATGACACTGATTCGAGTCCCAGCTGCTCCACTTTCAATGTAGCTCCCTGCTAATGCACCTGGGAGGGAAGTGGGAGATGGCTCTCACATGGGAGACCCAGAGGGGGTGCCAGGCTCCTGGCTTTGGCTTGGCCCAACCCTGGCCGTTGCAGCCATTTGTGGAGTGAAGTAGTGATGGGAGAGCTCTCCAGCTCTGAAACTTTGTCTTCTAAATACACTTTAAAATCTTTAATAATAATAATAATGGAACCAAAGTTTAGTGTACAGCCTTTGCCTCAGTTGTCCCACTTCCAGAAAGCTAGTCGGGAGCTGAGCCTGCACACATGTAAAATGTCTTGTGCCACACAACTCGCTGTGGTACTGCAGTGACAGGAAATGGACACCTTCTGGGGGTCCATCCCCGGGGCACCTTGCCACATCCACAAAGATGCCCGCCTGGCGGGCAAAAGGCCGATTCTCCGTGGAAATGCCATGGAGAACCCTCGCGGGCACAGGGACACACCCGGTGGGTGTGTGCCTGGCCATGGTGTGCAGCCGCGACACCTGCCCCTGGTGGGCGGCTCCTGTGAGCACACAGGGCAGGACTGCAGCAGCTCAAGACGCTGTCATTCTGATGTCTGACCTTGGGGACCAGCGACTTAAACGAGGGCACTTGGCTTACAAGGCATAGGGACCAGGCCACCAGGGGCAGGGACAAGGCCACGGGATTGGGGGAAGGGAAACCGGGGAGGCAGAAGCAGGAGAAGGAGCTGGAGTGAGCCCTAGCCACAGAAAGGAGGGTCAGGAGATGCCCATCAGATGGACACGTCCTCAGGCTCTTCCCCCATCACCTGTGTGCCCCAGGAGGCCCCACCTCAGACCTAGTTCAGGGCCCTGTAGGGACCAGCCAGGCAGTTCCTCGTCTCACCTTAACGCCCTCGATGCGGAAGCCCAGGGTGGACGTGGAGCTGGCAGCCTCCCGCCACTGCATGTAGCGGGGCTTGGTGACGGCCCCCTGTGCATGCTCCTCGGGCGTGGGGGCCCCAGGATCCACGGCCACCATTTTCTCGTACATGTCCCTGCGGGGCCGGGGTCGTTCCCGTGCCTTCACCAGCTCCTCCTCCAGGTAGGTCCTAGACACAGGGTCAGGGGGATGGGAGGGTGGGGACAGCAAGTGAGCAGATCTGTGAGCAGAGTGCATGCAGGACACACACACGCACACCCTAATACACCAGGCTTAGGAGGTGGACGCCATGCCACACCGAGGGGCACAGGAATTCTCTAAACAAACAGTGCAGGGTCCACAGGACACCCGCCAGGGGCAAGTTGAAGCCCACGCCCCATCTCCCACAGCACACAGGGGCGTAAGGTCTAGCGAGGTTGCGAAACAGAATGAGAGTTAAAGCAATGAAGCTTATAGAAAAAAACAGGAGAGCATCTTCATGTTTTTGGAGTAGACAGGCTTTTTTCTTTTGTTTTTCATTTTTACTTATTTTTTAAGCTTATTTTATTTCACAGGCAGAGTTACAGAGGGAGGGAGAGACAGAGATCCTCCATCTGCTGGCTCACTCCCTGGAGGCTGCAACAAGGGGGGCTGGGCCAGGAAGGTCAGGGGCCAGGAAGCTCTTCCAGGTCCCCCATGTGGATGGTAGGGTCGCAAGCACTTGAGCCATCTTTCCCTGGCACGTCATCAGGAAGTTGGATAGCAAGTGGAGCAAGCCAGAAATCAAATCAGTGCCCACATGCACAGAGGGTGACTTAACCCACTATGCCTTCTTGGCCCCACATAGATTTTCCACTAACACTTCTTAAAGCCAGCATCGGAGCACAGTGGGTAACGCTGCGGTGTACAACACCAGCATCCCATAGGGGCGTCAGTTTGCATCTGGGCTGCTCCACTTCTGATCCAGCTCCCTGTCGATAGCCTGAGAAAGCAGCAGAGGATGGCCCAAATACTTGGTACTCTGTTATCCACGTGGGAGACCTGGAAGAGGCTCCTGGCTCCTGGCTTGGCTTAGCTCTGGTAGTTGCTGCCATTTGGGGAGCGATGTTTGCCATGGTGATCAGAGGAGGGGGAGCTTGCTTTGAGCCCTGTGCATCACTCTAGCCTCAGGCTGTGACCCAGGACGCCCCATAGGCAACGGGGTCACTGCTGTACCAATGACGGACAGAAACCAATATTTCCCATGAAATAAGGGCCGAACGATCCCCGCTTTAGCTTCCATGTTAAAGGGGGCTTAAAACGTCCTTGCATGTCTCTTCCTGGCTTTTTCTCTCCTCTCATGTGTCTTCCTGTTACCCGGAGCAGGGAAGCCCGTGGCACGGTTCCCTGGAATAAAGGCCATCTAAATTCTTTTCTGTTTGCGGCTGATGTGTTCCTTCCCTAGTGGTCCTGGCTCTCCCTCTGTCTCGCTCTCTGTAACTCTGATTTTCAGACTATAGTAAAATAAACACATATTTAAAAAAAAAAAAAAAAAACTTCTGTTTATGAAAAGATACTGGTAAGAGAGTGAACTGGGATACCTGGACAGAAAGAAAGTGGGGTGTGTGTGTATCCAACAAAATACCTCTATCTAAAATACATTAAAAAAAAAGTCACCCATCAAAAACAGATAGTGGCCTGACGTGGTAGCTTAGCCGCTAAAGTCCTCGTCTTGAACGCACCGGGATTCCATATAGTCACCAGTTCTAATCCCGGTGGCCATGCTTCCCATCCAGCTCTGTACTTGTGGCCTGAGAAAGCAGTCAAGGATGGCCCAAAGTCTTGGGACCCTGCACCTGCAGGCCCCTCGCTCCTGGGTTAAGATTGGCTGAGCTCCATGGGGTTCCAGAATTTATCAGCTCACAGACCAGACTGTGTGTCATATAGGACAATCCTAATGTTCAGGAAGATTGAACAGAATGAAGATGAAGACACTGGTGATTACAGTGCTCAACCGCTCAAGGAGAGACTGGGAACAAATGCAAAGCCAGCAGAAAGTGGATAAGGAAGGGGCTGTGTTGCTTATGGCATTGGCACACTTATTTTTTTACCTTATTATTGTAAACCTCTTTCTTCATTATTGATTCTTATAAATACGTTTAAACAGGAAAAAAAAAAAAAAAGATAGGCTGAGCTCTGGCCGTTGAGGCCACTTGGGGAGTGATTTAGCAGACAGAAGATCTTCCTCTCTGTCTCTCCTTCTCTCTGTATATCTGACTTTGCAATAAAAATAAATAAATCTTAAAAAAAACAAAAAGAAAAGAAAAAAACACCAGAAAGACAGGAGCAGGCATCTCTCCCAGCAGCGAGCCGTCCACACCCACACTGTAATCAGCGTGGTCAACGCCCGCCCTGGCCCCTGGCTCCAGCCTCCTGCAGCTCCTGGGGGGTAGTGGTGACAGCTCCAGTGACAGCATTCCCGCTACCCACGTGGGAGAGCTGGACTGAGTTTCTGGATCCTGGCTGTAGCTCCTGGCCTCTGGCCAGTGCAGTTAGCCAGCCCATGGGTGCTCTCTGTCTCCCAATGGGAGGCCAACCCAGTAGAAAACACGGGTAAAAGATTCAAACAGGCATTTTTCAAGGATGATTCCTCAAAAGCCAATACACGTTCTAGAAGATGCTCAATGTTGTTCGTTGGCAGGAAAATGAGTCACCACTACCCACCCATCAGAATGGTTGGAATGAATGAACTAGCCTGTGCTAAGTAGGGGTGAAGCGGGGAGCCGCGGGGGCCTCCCATATACTCCTGGGGGGAGCACACACAGAAACAGTCACTATGCAAACCTGCAGGAGTCTGTCCATGTCCCCACCCTCCCTCCACCCCGACCCTAAGGCTGCCCCAGTCCCACCTACTGCCCATCTTGCAGTCCATGATGGAGGGGCCTTCGAAGTCGGCTAGGAGATCTTCCATCTGGTTGAAGGCTTGGCCATCCCGCTGCACCGTGCCATAGTAGGTTGGCACAAATGGCCGCAGCGGGTCTTCCATCAGCTGCTCCAGGCTGCGCTGCTCACACTGACAGAAGCGTTTCAGAATCCGCCCATCCTCTCCTGCCTCAAAGTTCCCTGCGTGGGTGGGTGGGTGGCCACAGGTAATGGGATCAGTGAGTGGGTCAGTGACCAGGTGGGGAAAACGTACCCCAGCCCCACCCCGGCTCTGTGTGCCAAATCCCGGCACCACCATCTGGTGGGCTGACCCTCCTGTAAAGATGGACATCCCATAGGGGCGTTGGTGCTTGCGCTGGCTGCTCCACTTCCCACCCAGCTCCCTCCTTGTGGCAGTCGACGACAGCCTAAGGCCTCGGGAGCTTGCACCCGAATGGAAGACCTGGAAGAGGTGCCCGACTTCAGGTTATCTCATTTGTGGCCACTTGGGGAGTGAACCAGCAAATGGGAAGAGTATTTTTCTGTGAATCTGTTTCCAATTAAGAAAAAAAAAAAGATAGATAATCCCAAGTTTTTCTTGTGGTAGTTACTCTCTTCCAAAGCTGGCTGCAACAATGTCTTCTATTCCACATGCTCGCCTAGAATTTCCCTGCTAAGTGTGGCCTTGCCCTGTGACCTGGGAGGGGTTTATGGCAGCACTGATTCTGCAAGGCTCCAGAGTCCAGGCCGCTCAAGGCAGGAAAGTCTTCGCTTCCTTGTTGGCTGGGACGTGGCCCATGCCCTCCCAAGATGCTGGGTAAGAAGTCTTTTCCGCTGAGGCTGCCATCGTGTAAGGAAGCCCAAGCAGGTGTGAGGAGAAGCTGCTGGAAGCTTTGGGCCTGCTGAGACCTCGGCCCCCAGGCAGCAGCAGTATACCCAACCCCCGAAGGGATGCTTCCAGCATCCTGGCTGAGTTCACAAATACCAGGAGCTGTGACAAGTCTCTCCTGCCCTCCTCCTCTGAATTCTCCACTCAAGGCTCATGAGGGTAACACAGTGGTGCTTTTAATCCAGGTTTTGTCTTGTTGTTGTTTTTGTTTTTGAAAAGGCAGATGTACACAGAGAAGAAGAGACAGAGAGAGATGTCCCATCCATTAGTTCACAACGGCCAGAGATGAGCTGATCCAAAGCCAAGAGACAGGAGCTTCTTCTGAGTCTCCCACACGGGTGCAGGGTCCCAAGGCTTTGGGCCGTCCTCGTCTGCTTTCCCAGGCCACAAGCAGGGAGTTGGATGAGAAGCGGGGCTGCTGGGATTAGAACCAGCACCCATATGAGATCCCGGCACTTGCAAGGTGAGGACTTTAGCCATGAAGGTTTTGAATCGTCACTCACTCATTTGCTTGACAGAGACAGGTGGACAGAGAGTATGCCCTCCCTGATTCACTCCCCAGCTGCCCACAGTGGCTGCCATGTGGAGCTGGGGACTCAGTCTAGGGGGGCAGGAACCCAGTTATCACTTGCTCCATCAGCCAGAGTCTGTTGAGCAGTAAGCTTAAGCCTGGAGCCAAGGTGGTCCGGTGCGGAACACCGGCACCGCAACACACTCGGCCACTTCCTGCTGCGTGCTCAGCCACTGTGAGGTTTTGGGGTTTAGTTCCTAAGCTCAGTGACACAACACGCGGAGATGGCAGTCGCATATTCACACGGCAGGCCTTGGGTTCTTCCCAACTTGAGTGCAAGGATGAATGGGGCACACAAGTTCCTGCTGTCTCCCTTTCTTGGCAGGCATGCTTTTTTGGTCTAGCCTGCTGCCTGGTGCATATATGTGTAAGAATTTGGAAAGATACAGAGAGAGAGGGCCCGGCGCGGTGGCATAGCAACTAAAGTGCCAGGATCACATATAGGTGCCCGTTCTAATCCCAGCAGCTCCACTTCCCATCCAGCTCCCTGTCTGTGGCCTGGGAAAGCAGTTGAAAACGGTCCAAAGCTTTGGGACCCTGCACCTGCATAGGAGACCCGGAAGAGCTCCTGGCTCCTGGCTTCAGATAGGCACAGCACCGGCCATTGCAGTCACTTGGGGAGAGATTCATTGGAAGGAAGATCTTCCTCTCTGTCTCTCCTCCTCTCTGTATGACTTTGTAATAAAAATAAATAAATCTTAAAAAAAAAAAAGATACAGAGAAAGAGAGAAAGATTTTATTACACCCCAGGTGCCCACAATATCCAGGGCTGGGCCAGGACTCTGTCCTGAGCCAGAAGCTCATCTCAGGGCTCCCTCATGGGAAGCAGGGGGCCCAAGGCCTCGAGCCTCCGTCTCCTGCTGCCTCCCGGGTTGCATGTCCTCAGCAAGAAGGCGGAGGGCATGCGCAGCTGAGACCGCTACGGAATGTGGGCATTTCAGGCGGCATCTTACCCACTGCCCCAGATGTCCCTTTCACCGTCCGTATTTCCTGACACACAGCTCTCCTTGGGTGTCCATGTGTTGCCCAGGGGCTGCTAAAGCAACAGTAAGGCTTACAGCACCCCAGGTGCACCTCGTCCAGCCCTGACAGGTAATGCCACAGGCCGGCCACTGAGCTGCTATGTGCTGGGGGACTCCGCTAGTTCCTGCCTAGGGTGTTAATCCTAGTACAGCCTCTTAGGGCTGGGGCAGACTGGCTGCTGTTAGCTATTTTTAAATCTATTTTTTGTTTACTTTTAAGTCAGAATGACAGCTAGAGACAGAGAGAGAGAACCATCTGTTTGCTGGTGTGTTCTCCAACTACTCACAACAGCCAGGTTGTCAGGAGGCCAGAACTCCATCTGGGTCTCCCTTGTGGGTGGCAGGGACCTGTGCACTTGAGCCACCATCTACCACCTCCCAGCATGTGTCAGCAGGCAGCAGATGGGAGGCAGGGCAGCCAGGACTGGAACCGGCCTCCCCTGCCTTGAGATGTGGCATTGCAAGCAGAAGCCCGGCCTGCCACAGCACGGCCAGTGTAGTGTACTCTGGACCCGGGATGGTAGTGTCCATTTACGAGGGGTCTGCATCTCAACCGTGACAAACATTTTGGTGTGAACTCATCAGCTAACCCTTGCGGGGGGAGGCAGATGAGTTCCCTATCAGCAGATGGCAGCACTGAGACCCAGGGTCACCCACTTGCATACAAGTCCCATCTAGAGTTGGGGTCCAGAGTCACGGCTCCCCTCCCCACCAGAGAGACACAAAGTAGCCCCCAGCCCCTGATATAGCTGGGTCCAGGCCTCCTACCTCCCACCACAGCCCCTGAACAAGGGGGCCGCCAAGTAGGCTAGGGAGAGACCAGAAAGCAGCCATTTTGCTGGCCTGGGCATCTCGCCGGGCCCATCCACGCAGTGCCCCAACTCTCACCTGCGTGTCCTGAAAGCTGGACCCAGGGGTAGTGTTTCCGGAAGGAGACCACGAAAGGTGAATACTTCAGAACTGTCTTCAACTTTTTCCATGGTTTGCTCTGGGAAGTGCAAAACAGGGAGGGGTCAGGGCAGGTGCCAGGGAGGGAGGGGCTGGCATGCTGCCAGGGGGTGAAAACAAGGTGGCCTGAGATCTTCCCAGGGTCAGGGGCTTTCTGGGGTCATTGTGTTCAACCCTGGCGGGGGGAGGGGTGGGAATGAACCCCACTGTGTTTATCCATCATGAGATTTCCCAGAGGCCAGAGCATGGACGGGGAATGGGAAGAGGGTCTCTGCTGCTCCCTTTGCCACCCCTCTCTCCATTCCCATGCCACTGTGCCCAGCTTGGGGGTGAACACAGTCTCGGCTTCCTTGTGGGCACAGACAACCCCCACCCCCACACCATACACCCAAAAGATCAGAGCCCCCTAAGCCGGGTCAGACTTCCTGGAAAAAGCAACAGAGGCAGGAGCTGATGACGGAGGTAGGCCAGCACAGACACGCAAACAGAGGCCAAAGTGACAACAGAGATGGAACACAGTCGTCCCAAGAGCCCCAGCTCTCTGCCCTTCCAGAATCTTCCCCACCCTCTGGAGCCGAGGTCACTGGCTTCCCCTGGCTTGTGACCTGGGAAGTGGAACTCTTTGAAGCCAGCATGGGACTCACTCTAGGTCATTCCCCTATTGAGGGGCCTGAGGGTCGCAAGAGGGCTAGGAGCCCTCTGGACTAGGCCAGGCCAACAGAACCCCTCATTGCCCCTCACCCTTGCGTGGTACCCATGGAGCACACGCAGGGCAGTAGCAAACAGAATGGCGGGATTGAGCCCCGCTACATGTGGCCACAGCCCAGAGCTTCCCAAGCCAGGGTCTGGCAACCTTCTCTGAGAGGGGCTCGTGGGGAGGCAGGGTGCTGGATGGTGGCAGCTCCTGGTTCGCAGAGCACCTGACACAAGCCCAGAAAGTGACCCTCGGTGCACCTTCACCCGCCCCCCAATCCTGAAAACCACCAGGCAGCAAGCAGGTGGCCCTCGAGACTCCTGAGGGCAAGCCACAGGTCTAACTCATCTCACTGGCACAGGGCTGACCCAGCACACACAGCTGCTGGACAGCAGGCTCCCAAGGGTCAGGGCTGGGGGCAGCACGTGGTCAAGCCTGTGTGGCCAGCACAGGCTTTGGCTGATCCAAAGATATTGCTTGGATTGCAGGGGGGTCAGCTGAGACCATTTTTAAAATCACAAACAGATCAGGGGCCAATGCAGTGACTCAACAGATTAATCTTACTCTGTGTGGCGCCTACATCCCATTCAAGCAGTGGTTCATGTCCTGGCAGCTCCACTTCCCATCCAGCTCCCTGCCTGTGGCCTGGGAAAGCAGTTGAGGACGGCCCAAAGCCTCAGGACCCTGCACCCGTGTGGGAGACCTGGAAGAAGCTCCTGGCTCCTGGCTTCGGATCAGTTCAGCTCTGGCCGTTGCAACCATTTGGGGAGTGAGCCAGTGGATGAAAGATCTTTCTATCTCTCCTTCTCTCTGTAAATCTACCCTTCAAATAAAAATAGATGCTTAAAAATAAATAAATAGCATAAACAGATGCAGTGCCTTCTCTCGTGTCTCATCCTATATCCGCTTTCTCCAAGTCAGCACATAAGCCGCCTCCTCTTCCATGAAGCCCTCTCCGACACGCATCTCCTCTGGACTGCCAGACGCATGCCAACTGCCCTCTCTGCCAGCCAGCCCTGAGCACTGGCTGGGGAGCCTCCTGAGGGCAGTACTCCAGCCGGGATGGCGGCTAGAAGGAAAGCGGGAGAGGAATAAAGGAAGCTGGGCATTTTGGGGCAAACAGGATTTCAGCATGAAGCGAGGGGGAAGTGAGGGGATGCTGAGCAGTGGGGACAGGCGGAGCCATACAGAGGGGCAGGGTAGAGGCAGCAAGGGGACAGAGTGTGCCTGGGCTTGGTGACAGCATGGACAGTGGTCAGCAGGGGAGGGACAGGCTGCCCCGGGGAGAGCCCTGAGCACCCCGGCCCCCTCCCCATCCACACACTCTCTGGGAGCGACAAAGGCACCGGGCCAAGGGTGCTGATCAGAGCAGCTTCAAAGCACACCTGGCTTCCTGGCTCCAACTCAACCTGGCTGCTCTGTGTCTCAGTTTCCCCATCTGTAAAATGGGGACACACACACACGCACAGCTCCCCAAGCTGTGGTAAGGCCTTAGAGTCACACAGGGAGCACACACAGCCCCACACCACGGTGGACGGTGGACGGGGCCTGCTGTGCCTGAGGGGCTGACTCAGCCCAGCCCCTGTCCAGGTGTGTGACCTTGGCCAACGGACTTGACCTCTCCATGACCCACTGTCCTCATCTCCAAGAAGGGAGAATCGCAGCAGGTGCCCATGGGGGCTGCAGTATAGCTGGGTTAGTAAGGATTGAAAGCTTAGGGGGGCTAGGCATGTGCCCAGTTGGGCACTGCTGCTGTGGTTGGTTCCCACCCGGCAGCACACATGCCAAGGCGGTGAGAGAGCAGGTGGATGGGCAAAGCCTGGCATGGAGCCCCAAAGGGTCAGCCCCCGCTTCTTCCCCACCCGATGCATGGGTCCAGACACGCAGAGATGGGTCTGTCTCCCACAGCTAAAGCCACGCGTGGGAACGGAGGCGTGTGGAGGAGGGGGCCTCAGGGCAAACTCCAGCCCAGGACAATGGGAGGCCTGGGCAGGCAAGCTGGCAAGGGCTGTGGCCTCCCAGGTTCACACGGGAGTTGGCTCCTGGAACCTGCCAGGCTGGCCCTCCTGATTCACTGGGGAGAACCGCACCCAGGCTGGGGCAGCAGGAGGAGACGTAAACAACAGTGGAGGGGTGCTCCTTGGGGGTGTGGCCGCTGGGCGCCACAGCCCAGCCTTTCATGTTTGGGTGGACGGTCCACACAGTCCCTTGAGAACGTGATGGAAGCTGGACCTTCTCTTCCCTTTCTAGAAAAAATGTACAAATGGGCAAAGGGATTGGGAAGGTTTGGGGCAGCTCCAGGCCCCAGAAGAATTGCAGGAGCAGTGTAGAAAGTGCACTTTGAGGGCCTGGCACAATGGCTCAAAGGACTAATCCTCCACCTGCATGAGCCGGGATCCCCTATGGGTGCTGGTTCTAATCCCGGCAGCTCCACTGCCCATCCAGCTCCCTGCTTGTGGCCTGGGAAAGCATCGAGGATGGCCCAAAGCCTTGGGACACTGCACCCACGTGGGAGACCCAGAGGAGGCTCCTGGCTCCTTGCTTTGGATTGGCTCAGCTTTGGCCATTGAGCTATTTGAAGAGTGAACCAATAGATGAAAGATCTGTTTCTCCTTTTCTCCATATATCTGCCTTTCCAATAAAAACAAATACATCTTTAAAAAGTACATTCTATCGCTTCTCAGCCTTTTGGCTAAGATCAACTGTAAAAAGTACACACTCTCTCTCTACCCTGGTCTTCTTTAGATTCGGGGGACACAGATTCACAGATGTCAGGGCAGACCAGTGTGCACCCCAGGATGGGAGGATGGGAAAGGAGAGGGCAGGCAGCTAGGAGCCCGGGAAGAAATCCTCCTTAGAGGAAGGTGGTCAGCAGATGGGAGAGGCACAAGGGAGCCCTGCTCGAGCCAGGCGGCCACAGGGGGCTGCTGGGCACCCACTCACCCCGGCCCTGTCCTCGGGATCGCTGGCACCTCCGTCCCCGGCCACCATGTCGTCCTCCGACTCGTCGAAAGAGGAGGCAGAGGAGAAGCCACCGCTGCCCACCTCAGCCCGGGACAGGACTCCCACGGGCTGGGCCTCTGGGTCTGGGGTCTCAGGGGTGATGATAAGGCGGGGTACAGGCCACAGGGGACTACCCCCCAGGCGCGAGTACAGGTCAGTCACCAACTGCCCAGATCCTGCGTCTTCCCCTGGGCCAATGTCGCTGCCAGGATGCTCTCCTAAAAGGCAGTCTGTCCCAGGTGCTGTTTGGGGATCCTCAGCAATGCCCCGCTGTGTCCAGGCAGTAGCAGTATCCGGCTGTAGCAGGGGGCCATCGGCGCCGGGTGGCTCCTGGACAGAGGCAGCAGCAGTGTCCACATCTTTGCAGGAGCCATTAGCCCCAAGCTCCGGGGAGACACAGGTGCTCTCTGAATTGGACCTGCTGTGCTGAGTCCGCAGGTTCTCGGCCCCGGGCCTGTCCCTGTTCGGCTGAGGCTGCAGGTCGGATCTGCGGGGCTCAGGCCAGAGAGTGCCGGCCTCCGTCCAGGGCTCTGCCCCGTGGCTGCTCCCTTCTGACCTGTCGGCCGGCGGCGTCTCCCTGCTGCTGCTGCTGCTGTCTGCTCCCAGGCCGGCGGTCCCCGCTTCGGGCTCCGTGGGGACGAGCCTGGAGCTCTCGGCCCCGGCCTGGGGCCCGCCCCCCTCGGGCCGTCCCGCCGGGCCTCCGGCGCCCGGCCCGGCTCGCTGCTGTCCCGGCTGCCTCCGCCGGCCTCCTCGCGGCGCCTCCAGCCCCATGCGGGCCGCCGCCGGCAGCGCCCCGGCTTCGGCCTCGCTCAAGCTCCCTCGGCATGGGCAGCGCCTCATGCCTGCCTGCCTGCCGCCTGGGTCCGGGCTCCGGGCCGACGCGGCCCCTCCCTCCTTCCCCTTTAAATCCAGCGAGGGGTGTGGCCGGGGAGCCCCGACTCGCGGGTTCCGGTCGCGGCGTTGCAGCTCGAGCGGCCACGCAGGGGTTAACCGATACTCCTCCTCCAGGGAAAGCCTCGAAGTCCCGCCCCACAGGACGTGACGCACCGCGCGCCGCGGAGAGGGCGGAGCTCCACCTGAGCTCCCGGGGCGGGGCACCGATGGCCTCGTGGGGGCGTGGCTCAGACTGGCTCCGCCCCCTACGTCCTGGCTCCGCCCTCACCTAACGGCATGGTCGCCGCCCGCCTGCGTCCTCTGTAGGTGTGGGGCGCCCAGGGGGCGCTGTCGGGGTCTCTCTTGCTCCCCTATGACTTAATTCCACTTCCCTGCACACTCACGTGACCCGTGACGCGTCAGCCGCGCAACGGGGTTCTTTTTATTGCACGCAGGGGGCCCCCAAGACATGAGTTCCCAGGTTGCCACGAGTGACTTTCCCGCCATCCTTGAGTCAGCTGAGAGAAATCTGGCTGCTCTACACCAGGCCCTGTTCCCTCACGGGGACCCCCAGGCCCACCCTCGTGGTTTTGGAGCCGCAGCCGTGTGGGGTCTGTTGTCCAGGGCGTTGCCCCCAGCGCCTGCGTCAGACCCTCACCTTTGGAGGCAGAGAGCAGGTGGTTTCTGTCTTAGCTGAGTCACCTGGAGGAGGGACACTGGACACACGCCCAAGGTTCTAGGATGAGTCATCTCTTCCCCCAGTCCCCCTGCTACGTCACACAGTCTTCTGCAGGGGCCAGAGCCCACCGGGTACATCAGGTTGGGAAGCCGGGGTCCCCAGAAAGGGATGAGCTTTGCTGAGGCCACGCAGCCCTGGGACTGGGGTGGGTGGGTGAGTGGGTGGCTTGGGCAGAGGCGGCAGGGCGCTGTGGGAGAAGCACCTGCTGCCACGGTGGGAGAAGAGGCACAGCCAGCCTGGCTGCTGCCGTCCCAGACGGTGAACCTAAAGGAGAGGAGGGGGTGACTCAGCCTGCCGTGCCCTCACTCCCACAGGGGCTGGAGCGGGAATTTGTGGGATGCCAAGGTTCCTGACGATTGCTGACTCAACTCCGGGAATCTTGGCTGAGTGTGTTCCGGGAAATGTCAGGCCTTCCGTTTGCAGAGGACTCCTACTCACGGGTGGGCGGGGAGCCGAGAGGGATAGCAGGGTGTGTGAGGGAACGGCTGCTGTGCCTGCTTAGGGAAGGGGTCAATGGACTGCAGAGGTGAGGGTGTGAGCAGGAGAGAGCTGGCCAGGGAACAGGGGCATGGGGAGGGAGGAGTGGGCAGGTGCATACCATAGGGTGCTGGGTTGTGTGTGTAAGGGGGTGAGTAAAAGGTGTGTTTCAAAGAGGTGAGCCTGCCAGGGGTGCATGCAACAGGAGACACTGGCAGGAGGCCAGAGCGCAGGAGAGAGAGGAGTGGAGTTTGTAAACCAGAATGAGGCTTGACTGACAGGTCTGGAAGAGAAACGCCCCGCCTCCAGCGCCCGGCCACGCCCCTCCCGGCCACGCCCCCGTCACGCTGCCGGCTGAGCTTCACGCAAGCTTAGTGCCCGTCAAACGAGCCGCTGCTCCCCTATTGGTGGCCGGCCGGAGGGGGGCGGGCATACGCAGGCTCCCGGAAGTCCAGGAGGGCCCGGCACGCTTTGCGGACCCGCGGCCAGAAGGCTGTGGGTGCTTAGCAACGTGGAGGTGGTGGGGAAGGTACCCATAAACCGGGTGACGGGACTGGGAAGGAATTGCGGATACCTAGCAACAGGGAGTCAGGAAGGCAGTGCCTAGCAACGGGCGAGGGGGAGGTGGGGCCGGCTCCGAGCGCAGCGGTAACCCTGGAGCATCTGGAGGTGTCTAGCAACGAGCAGTGGCAGGGGCCAGAAGGCTAGATGGAATTTGGGAGGCCCGCGGGAAGAGGCAGCGAAGAGTTTCCTAGCAACGAGAAGGGGGAGCCGGGAGAACCAGGGGGAGTCTGTAAGCAGGGCAGGGACTTTGAGAGGTGGAAGTCAGAGGTGGGAAGGGAGGCAAAGTTGGGGGGAGGACCAGTGCACCCATCCTACCCACTAACCCCTCCTCTGCTCCCCCAGGCAATGTGGCTGGAGCTGGGGGGCCTCCTGCGGGGGACTTTTGCTGTACCTCGGGGGACACGGGGCCCTGGGCTGCGCTGGTGGGTAAGAATCTGGGAGAGGGTCACCCAGGGGGAGAGGCCAAGGGCGGGTTCCAGGAGTGCGTGGACAGGGAGGGATCCCAAAGTGTCTTCCACTCCCACCCAAGCCCGCATCTCTTCCAGGGCCCGCGTTGGGGTTCCTGGACCCCAAAATCACTTCATGATGAGCCTGGAAGGGGCTTGGGGGAGGAGGACATTCGTAGGGCACGGGAAGCCCGGCCTCGGAAGACACCGCGACCCCAGGTATCACCGTTACTGTTCCTCTGGCCCCACCTCCCACACATGCACATGTACCCTGGTACCCTGCAAGGCCCTGTGCAGGCCACTGGCCCCACTGAGTTTGGGGGAAGGGTGCAGCCATAGCCTGGGTGCCTCCCATCCCAGGCGCTATGCCTGCCTTCCTACCCTCACACCTCCTCTCTTTCCCAGCTGAGCGAGCGCTCTCGAGAACGCAAGGTGCCTTCTTCACGCATCAGCCGCTTGGCCAGCTTTGGGGGTAGGTGTGACTTGGAGTATCTAGAGTGGAGGAGATGGCACTTAGAGATTGTGACAAGGAAGGGGTGAATCTGAGAGAGAGAAATGGGGGTGGGGAGGGAGGAGAGACAGGGAGACAGCCAGTCACCACATGGCCCTGAATCCATCGACGTTTGTGCCCATTCCATAGATGAGCAAATGGAGGCTAAGGGGGGATGTCAATACTGAGGGATTGCAGGTGGCAGCCTGGCTTGGCGTGGTTCGCTGGGTTGCAGCCAGCATTTGCAAAGAACAGAACATAAGACACAGCGGCCCCCACACAGCACATCAAGTCTCGTTTCACCAAACCCCAGACGTGGGTCTGTCCCGCTTGACTGTCAATGTGACGAGCGTGGCTCCAGTGTGGGGGGTGCTGGCGCCCAGCTGGTAGAGGCGGTTGAGCACACTAGTTGGAGCTTTGCTCCTCATCACTCCCCAGGCCACTCAGTCCTGGGGCGACTCTGCTGTGTCCTTGCTTTGTGATTCTAAGCCAGGTACTGCTCCTGAGCCTCCATCTCCTTTTTCATAAAGATGGAGGTGTGTTGATGGAGGTGTGGTTTTTTTTTTCTGTCCAATGCACTTCAGCACAGTGTGAGCACAAAGTGAGCTGCAGCCTGGAAGACGGTGGGTGCTGCGCATGGCAGCCGGAGGAAGGGCCAGCTCCAGTCAACATCAGGGAGGGAAGGAAAGCGGCAGACACCCAAGGGGCCTGTAGGGATGGGGAGAGAAAGGAAGCAGAGGAAATCCGAGCCAAAGAGATCACACCAGCCCGAGGGACAGGGAGAAGGAGGCCTGGCAGGTGTGCTGGAGAACAGTGGGGGAGGTGAGCCCTGAGAAGGAGGCGGGTCAGAGGGCTGGGGCCGGGGAGAGGGAGGAGGGCTGGGGTGACAGGAAGGCTGGGACAGGGGAGGAGCGTTGGGGCAAGGGAGGAGGGCTGTAGTGGGGTGGGGAGGAAGGTTGGGGGACCCAGAGGACAGTCAGGCCAGGGCAGTCATCCCAGGACCTTCCCAACCTTGGCTCTACACAAGAATCATCCGAGGTGTTGAGACTCATGTGAGGAGCAGGCCCATGGGTTAGCGGTTGAACCTTCACCTGCAACCCCAGCACGTGCCTGGCTTGGAGTTCCAGTCCTGGCTTCCTGCTGCTGACGTGCGTGTCGGGACACAACAGGTGGTGGCTTCAGAGCTTGGGTCCCTGTCACCTGTGTGGCTTGGCTTGTGCATGCACCTTGGCTGTGCATACATTTGGGGACGGAGATGGAGAAGGGGCAACGAACCAGCACATGGGGAGATTTCTCTTTCCTTCTCTGTCTCTCAAATAAATAAAAGAAGTATTTAAAAAAAATTTCAAAGGCAGATTTACAGAGAGACAGAGATCTTTCATCTGCTGCTTCACTCTCTGAAATGGCCACAATGGCTGGAACTGAGCTGATCCAAAGCCACGAGGTTCTTCCGGGTCTCCCACATGGGTACAGAGATCCAAGGACTTGGGCCATCCTCCACTGCTTTGCCAGGCCAAGGCAGGGAGCTGGATGGGAAGTGGAGCAATCAGGGCATGAACCAGTACCCATAGGGGATGCTGGTGCTTGGAAGTGGAGGGTTAACCAGCTAAACCATTGCACCAGCCCCGCAAAGAAGTATTTTTTAAAAGATGTATTTGTTTGGGGCCAGGTGAGATAGCCCAGTGGCTAAACTCCTCGCATTGCATGCGCCAGAATCCCTTATGGGCACTGGTTTGTATCCTGGCCACTGCACTCCCCATCCAGCTCGCTGTTTGTGGCCTTAGGACCTTGCATCCACATGGGAGACTCAGAGGAAGCTCCTGGCTCTTGGCTTTGGATCAGCTCAGCTCTAGCTGTTGTGGCCACGTGGGGAGTGAATCAGCAGACAGAAGATCTTTCTGTCTCTCCTTGCTATATATCTGACTTTCCAATAAAAATCAATCTTAAAAAAAAAAACTCATTTGAACAGCAGAGCTACAGAGAGAGAGAAAAAGAGATCTTGCATCTCTTGCTTCACTCCCCAGTTGGCCGTCTCAGGGCAGGCTGAAGCCTGGTGCCTGGAACTTCATCCAACTATCCCACGTTGGTGCTGGGGTGAAGCACGAGGGGCCATCTTGTGCTGCTTTCCTGGGCCTTTAGCAGGGAATTGGATCAGAAGAGAAGCACCCGTGTGGGATGCCGGCACTGTAGACAGTGGGTGAACTCCCTGCACCACAGCACTGGCTCTGAAATAAACTTTTTTTAAAAAAGATTTATTTTCATTGCAAAGTCAGATAAAGAGAAAGAGAAAGATCTTCCATCCGATGGTTCAATCCCCAAGCAGCTGCAATGGCTGGAGCTGAGCCAATCCGAAGCCAGAAACTAGGAGCTTTTTCCAGGTCTCCCACGCAGGTGCAGAATCCCAAGGCTTTGGGCCATCCTCAACTGCTTTCCCAGGCCACAAGCAGGGAGCTGATTGGGAAGTGGAGCTGCCGGGTTCCCGGCGCCCATATGGGATCCTGGCGCGTTCTAGGAGAGGATTTTAGCTGCTAGGACATGCCTCCAGGCCGAACCTGAAATAAATTTTTTAAGTACAAATTCTAAGCCTTCCTGGTCAGGCCAGCTTCCTGAGAAGCCATGGGGTTGGGGCCCAAATCCCTAATTCCCCAAAGCGCTTCAGGTGACCCTGCTGTGCACCCAGGGCTGAGAACTGCTGGGAGGGAGACACATACACCAAGGGGTGAGAAAGGGCAGTAAGAGAATGACGGAGCTGCAGCCAGGAGCAAGCAGATGAGCGTGCTTACGGAGACACTGGAGGTGGGAGGCTGGGAAGGGCTCAGGGGCAGGGACCCACCCCGCACCTCCTCTGTGCTCTCCAGGGTTGGCTGTGAGCCTGGGGCTGGGAGCGCTGGCTGAGGTGGCCAAAAAGTCCTTCCCGGGAGGACCCCTGCAGACAGGTGAGTACCAGCCCCCCCCCACACACACACACACCACGGTTCAGACCAGCGCTTGCTGAGTTAGCTCTTAGAGCCCCGGTCTCTCCTCACCTGGAGAATGCTGGTGAAGATGATGAGAGAATCCTCAAGAAAGTTCACGGAAAATGCATATGAGCCAAAACGACATGGATTGCAAAGTTCTTATATCCCCAAATCAACTTTTGTTTGATTTTGTTTCTTTGAAACGCAGAGGTACGGAGAGAGACATTGATCATCCATCTGCTGACTGTCATCCCCAGATGACTGCATCAGCCAAGCCAAAGCCAGGAGCCTGGAGCTGCATCCGGGTCTTGTGTGGAGGTGCTAAGGGCCCAAGTTCTTGGGTCATCCTCTGCTGCTTTCTCAGCTGCATTAGTGGGAAGCTGGATTAGAAGTAGAGCAACTGGCCCCGGCCCCATAGTCTAATGGGTAACGTCCTCACCTTGCACTCACCGGGATCTAATATATATGCCGGTTCTAATCCCAGCTGCTCACTTCCCATCCAGCTCCCTGATTGTGTCCTGGGAAAGCAGTAGAGGATGGCCCAAAGCCTTGGGACCCTGCACTCGTGTGGGAGACCTGGAAGAAGCTCCTGGCTGTTAATTGGCACAGCTCTGGCCGTTGTAGCCACCTGGCATGGGGAGTGAATCAGCGGACAGAAGATCTTTGTCTCTCTTCTCTCTTCCTCTCTGTATATTTGACTTTCCAATAAAATAAGTAAATAAATCTTAAAAGAATTAGAGCAAAGCAACCAGGACTTGAACCAGAACTTACGGGATGTAGGCATCCCGTGCAGGAGCTTAACCCACATTGTGTGCCACAAAGCCTGCCTCTAAACTTACTTTATTTGTTTTTACATGAGGGTTTTTTGTTTGTCTGTTTGTTTGTTTTTTTGTTTTTAAGATTTATTTGAAAAGCAGGGCTACAGCGAGAGAGATCTTCCAACTGCTCATTCACTCCCAAAGTGGCCACACTGACTGGGACTGAGCTAATCCACAACCAGGAGCCAAGAGCTTCTTCCTTTTTCCCCACAGGGGCCCTAGCAGTCGGGCCTATCATTTCTGCTTTCCAGGCTGCTTAGCAGGGAGCTGTATTGGGAGTGAAGCAGGTGGAGCACCCGGGACTGAACCAGCCAGATGTACAGCCAGGAGTGTTTTACCGAAGTGGACACACCTGTGTGCAGGGGCAAGGCTCTGCACCACAGCAGTTCCTGCAGCCCGTAGTCCCAACACCCCTGCTGGCCCTTCAAGCTGACCAGCCGGTAAACATGAGGCACTGGGTGCAGGCCACAGAGACGAGTGAGGTCCTGCCACCACTGGGCCACAGGGATGCGTCCTGACAGTGTGTCACTGCGTGAAAGCAGCCACGGGCACATGGCCTTGTCACGGCGAAGGGGCCTGAGCAGATAGCCCATAGAGACAGGTAGTACTGACGGGCTGTGGGTAGTGACTGTGGGGGCTGTAGGGTGTGGGGGCTTGAGGCTGTGGTGTGTGGAGAGTGACTACGGGGCTGTGGGGTTTTTTTTATAGGTGAGGAAATGTTCTAGCTGATTGTTGTAGTGTTCTTGCGACTTGAATGTGCCAGAAAGCACAGTATCAGCCTGTACCTGGCTGAGTGATGTGCTGGATCAAGGATCTTTCAAATCAGCTGTTAAAGAAAAAAATGAGGCCTTCACTAGGTGGTTTTAATTGATGAGTTTTATCCATTTTCATTGAAAATTAATTTAATTATGCAGATTCATGGGGTGCAATGGGGCATTTGATATACATATGTACTGTACAATGATCAAATCAAGAAGATTATTTGAAAGGCAGAGTGTTAGAAAGACAGAGAGCAAGTTCTTCCATCTGCTGGCTCTGTGCTCCCAGTGGCTGCAGTGGCTGAGGCTGGACCAGGACTAAGACAGGAGCCTGAGCTCCCTCGGGGTCTCCCACATGGGTGGGTGATGGGGTGTGAGTACTGGGGCCGTTTTCCTTCACTTCGCTCTGCTGCGTCAGCAGGGAACCGGATGGGAAGCAGGGCAGTCGGGAGGCAGGCCGGCGCACCTGTGGGATGCCGAAGTCGCAGGTGGCGACTGAACCTGCTGGGCCATAGCACACGGGCCCCTGGGGCTTAGCACCTCTGTCTCAATTTGTTTTTTTAATTTTGATTAACACAGTAATTATTCCCTGGCGTCCTCTGCTCACCCTCACACCGGGAGAAGTGTCCCTGTGGTGTGCGCCTGCCACCACATGCAGATTCATCCTGCTGGTGGCCATTAGGCTCATTTGGTTGTGGGACATGCGGCTGGTATGGGCGTCCTGGCCCTGCCTGACGGTGGGCACCCCTGTGTGTCTCCCTTGGGTTTCTCCCTGGAGGGGGGAATGTGCCAAGTACAGGTATGTGTGTGTCACTAGAGATGTCCCATCTGTCTGCAGGGGCCTGTGCCAGCCAGGGACCTGCCCTCAGTGGTGACTGAGCTCAGGGTCTGCCCATCTTTGCCAACACCTGCCAGTGTCTTCTACACTTCACCATTCTGAACTGTGTATTATAATGATTAGAAAAAATATTAGTGGGACCAGCACAGTAGCCTAGAGGCTAAAGTCCTTGCCTTGCAGACACCAGGATCCCATATGGGCGCCAGTTCATGTCCCAGCTGCTCCATTTCCCATCCAGCTCCCTGCTTGTGGCCTGGGAAAACCCTAGAGGATGGTCCTTGGGACCCTGCACCTGCATGGTAGACTGGAGGAAGCTCCTGGCTTTGGATCGGCTCAGCTCCAGCCACTGTGGCCACTTGGGGAATGAATCAGCAGATGGAAGATCTTCTCTGTCTCTCCTTCCCTCTGTAAATCTGACTTTCCAGTAAAAATAAATCTTTAAAAAGATTATTTTTACTTTATTTGAAAGGCAAAGAGACTGAGAAAAAGAGATCTTCCATTGATTGGTTCACTCCTTAAATAGCCAGCAGCAGCCAGGGCCAAGGCTGGCAGCCCGGAGTTCCGTGCGGGTCTTCCACCTGAGTGGCCGGCCTGCAAGCTGTTGCGCTGTCACAGACTGCCTGGCAGAGGCCATCAGTAGGAAACTGCATCAGAAGTCGAGAAACCAGGACTCTGGCCAGGCACCAATTTGGGGCACAGACAATCCCAGCAGGGGCGATGCCCGCCCCCACAACAGCCATCCTTGGCCGTGACATTGCTGTTTGTCCTTTCCTTTCCAGAGGGCGGCTCCCAACTGGGTTCCAGCCCCTTCCTGTCCGAGGCCAACGCCGAGCGAATCGTGCAGACCCTGTGCACCGTGCGGGGCGCCGCCCTCAAGGTTGGCCAGATGCTCAGTATCCAGGGTACGGTGGGGGGACCCTCACTCACCTCCTGAACCCCACCCACACTCCTGCCCCACTCTCATCCTCCTCTCCCCTGCCGGCTGTCTCCCTAGACAACAGCCTCATCAGCCCCCAACTGCAGCGCATCTTCGAGCGGGTCCGCCAGAGTGCCGACTTCATGCCTCGCTGGCAGATGCTGGTGAGTGTCCAGGGTGGGGTCTGGCTGCTCCCCCTGCCACCTGCCTGGGTCCTTCCACCTGCCTGTGCCTCAGTTTCCCCTTCTGTGATGAGGCTCACCAGAGGCCACGCCCGACAGCACTGCTGGGATGAAATGAGCAGGGTGGGACAGAGTACTCAGCCGTATGCCAGGCATGGGCGTGGCGCTCCAGCGAGGTATCGGGGCACCACAGGTGGCATCCGTGCTCCCTGGAGTGAGACTGTGATGGCACACGTGTGTCCTGGCCACCTGTGCCTGTTCCTTTGTGAGAAATAGTGATGGCCATGGCTACACTCACATCCACACACGATGAGCACCTGTGTCTCCCGCCCACCATGAGCAACAGAGCAGCTTCCCTGTGGCGGCCGCTGCGTTTCACTTAAGGGAGAGCGTCTCTGTGTAGGTTGGCACAGTGCTTGGCACCGGGTGAGTGCCTGAGATGTGAGTTGCTCCTGGGGGGGAGACCCGGACTCCAGGGGCGCCTTCACTTGCCCTGTGACCCTCAGCTCTCGGTTTGGTCCCCTGGAAGCCACTCCCCCACCCCCCGTAAACCTCAGCTCTGCCCTGTCACCCTCGTGCTGGGTTGTCAGTGCAGCCAAGGGGTGTAACGAGGGACTGTTACCGAGTTCAGCTAGAAGCAGCAGCTCCCCATGGCAGCCCACGCAGCCCGGGGAGTGACAGCTTAGGGGAGCAGAGGCCTCCCGGTTGGTCAGTCAGGGCCTGGCTGGTCACTGTGGACAGGGGAGCTCTGTCTCAGCCTCTGCTCCCCATCCAAGAGGAGAGCAGCAGCAATGAGCCCAGGGCCCAGGGAGTTCCGGGGTTCCTCGCAGCTCAAGGACGCAGCACGGAGAGCGAACTTGGCTTTGCCCTGTGCGAGGCCAGTGATTGCTATGACCATTCCCTTCCCTACCCTGTACCCCACAGAGGGTTCTAGAAGAGGAACTTGGCAAGGACTGGCAGGCTAAGATGGCCTCCCTGGAGGAGGTGCCCTTTGCTGCTGCCTCCATCGGACAGGTCCACCAGGGCGTGCTGAGGGACGGCACAGAGGTGGCTGTAAAGATCCAGGTGAGAGAGGCGGCCTGGCACATGGTGGGGGGGTCTCACTGGGCACAGGGATGAGCCCTTTCCCCTATGTTGTCCCCTTCACTCACAGTACCCAGGCGTTGCCCAGAGCATCCAGAGTGACGTCCAGAACCTTCTGGCTGTGCTGAAGATGAGCGTGGCCCTGCCAGAGGGTGAGCAGCCCGCCAGCGCCTGCATGGGAGGGGCGCCCCCAGAGAGCAGAGGCAGAGCGTGGGGCAAGGCGTGTGTGTGTGTGTGTGTGTGTGTGTGTACAGGTGGCCAGAAAGCAGGGTGCTGAGGTAGGGAGAGCCCAAGTGTGGCCACAGCCCCAGGTCCCTGTGCACAGGCGGGCCACACATGGAGGGGTACACAAAGCAGACGGGGTGGGGAGGTGGACCACGCGCGGCTGAGTCAGAGCGTGTGGGAAAGTGGGAAAGCAGCTGCCTGCCGACTCAGTGCCGCAGGTGGCACAGCTGTGTGTGTGACAGAGAGAGTCGGAGAGGCAGCAGGAGGCAGAGCCAACGAAGCAAGACAGAGGCAAGAGGGGTGTGTAGTCTAATGGTTAGAATACCTGCATCCCACATCCCGGTCCCTGGCTCTGCCACCTGGCTCCAGCTTCCTGCCGATGCAGACACCACAAGGCAGCAGCAATGTACAAGTCATTGGGCTTTCCGGCCCGGCCATTGTAAGCACCTGGGTAGTGGGAAGAAGCACTCTCTGGCTCTGTTTCTCTGCCTCTCAGATATAAAAAACAAACCAGAATGAAATGTTAGAAAAAGACGGAGGGAGACCAGGAAAGCAGCTGGGCTGCTGATTGTGGAAGAGCTGCCTGTGACAAGGGTATCCTTGGGAGAAACCTCAGGAGTAGAGGGACAGTGATGGCTGGGGGCAGCCTGGGCTTCCCTGGCTGACTTGGCTGTCCCCTCAGGCCTATTTGCCGAGCAGAGTTTGCAGGCCTTGCAGCAGGAGCTGGCTTGGGAGTGTGACTACCGCCGCGAGGCAGCCTGTGCCCAGAACTTCAGGTGAGGCGAGCTGGAAGTGGGTGCCCGCCTTCCCCCCCACCTCTGGTGGCTGCAGCTCCAGGGCACATGCCTGCTGTGCTGTGATGCTATTGCAGCCTACTCCCACTGAGGAAGATGAAGCAGCCTGACAGCATCCCAAACTGGAGAGAACAGGGTTCTAGAACATTTCTTTAACCCTAGAAAGACAGATCTAAGCATGAGGGGAATAGGCTATCATCTCTAGATAACTCATACAGTTGCATATCCCTACAAGCACTGCCATTCCTGCTACACTCACGGACACCCCCGGATTTCTCTAGAATGCTCAGAGCAGCGTTGTAATAGCCCTGGACTGACAACAACTCAAATCTCCCACCTCTGTCCACCAGGGTGGATGCGTAGATCACAGGCTAGTCATTTCCCTGCCGTGTCGGGCAGCACTGAGAAGGGATGAACCGTGCCTGGCTGGAATGGTGAGACTGAATCCCAGAAGCAGCGCGTTGTGCCGCAGCTAATGGCCCCAGTGTGGGATCGCCACGTGGCTCACATGGCCACTGAGGGGTGGTGGTGTGCCCAGTGCTGTAGATGGGCAGCAGAAGGCAACAGCTCAGGGTAGTACCCTGGAGGCAAGTGGAGGTGGGACCAAACCTCAGGTCCCAGGTTCCCCTTTCCCAGACTGTGTGGCCTGAGCAGTCACCTCCCGGGGAGAACAGAGAATCGTGCTAACCGAACGCCTAGCCCGGGACCTGGCCCAGCAGGAACAGTACATGCTGGGGACAAGGACAATACGGTCAGCCGTAGAGCTCTGCGGAGGCAGCTGGCAAACAGGGTGAAAGGCCGGAGCGTTTCCATGCAGGATCAGGGTCACCCCCTTCTCTACACCCTGGTCCCTACCTGCTACTGCTCCCCTGTCCTCCGATCGTGTAGAGGGCTCCGCTCATTTTTCACTTTTTTTCCCCTCGTGTATTTCCTTGAAGGACACAGAGATAGAAAAATTCTATCCACTGCTTCCCCCTAGATGCCTGCGATGGCTGGTTCAGGACAAAGCGAGGAACCTGGCACTCCATCCAGGTCTCTCACATGGGTGGCAGGGGGCCCAAGTCCTTCCCAGGTGCAGGCAGCTGGATCGGAAGTGGAACAGCTGGGACTCAAACCCGCGTTCTGTTATGGGATGCTACAGTTGCTGGCAGTGGCTTAGTTCATTGTGCCACTGCGCTGCCCCTCGCCCACCTTCCCTGCCTCCCAAATCTCCCCTTGGCGTGTTTCTCTCGGTCTGTTTGTGAATGGGCCTTCAGAGGGGACAGGCTCTGGTGACTGCTCCGTCCACCAGCATGGCCCAGGAACAGGGATGGGCAAGCATGAAGGGGAATTCTTCCGTTGATCCGCCAGGTTCAAGAATCCAGTAGTCTCCCTTGGGACTCGGAGGACCCATCCCAACAGCCCGAGCCCTCTGCCCTATTCTCCCCATGTCTGATGACAAGGGCTCATTTTCCAGATAAGGCGGTGCGGCACATTGCTGCCAGCTGGAAAGTGTTGGCCGCGTCTTCCGCTCACACACCTGACACCTTTTCCATCTGGGCTGAGTGCATTCTCCCTCGCTGTGGCTTCCCCTTTGCAGTTGGTGTGACAGCAAAAGCAGCAGCGGTTTCTCGTTCCTTTACCGCAGTGTCGTGCCCAGAGTGGTCATTTCACTTTAGGTCTCCGCAGTCACAGCCTAGGATTTGTTTGTTTTCTGGACTAAGAAAGAAAGCATCTTTGCCCTCGAAGGAAGCCCTTTATGGCTTTGCTTGAGTTACTTATTTCTTTGAAAGGTAGGCTGGGGCTGGACCCGGCCCAAGCCAGGAGCCTAGAATAGAAGCCCAAGGACATGGGCCATCTCCCGCTGCTTTCTTGGGCATATTAGCAGGGAGCTGAATTGGAAACAGAGCAGTTGGGACTCAAACTGGTACTGTTAGGGAATCACGGTGTTGCTGACAGCAGCATAGCACACTACCCCTCCACAGTGCATGTGAGTGGCCAGCATTGCTGCTCTTGGGCTTTTGGGGTCCCTAGCCTAAGGGTTCATTGAACACAAGCCCTGCAGTGCTGTACAGTAGACAGACTGATGATTGGGTAGGGGCCGAGGGGCAGACAGCGTATCCTGTGAGAATGCGCCAGATGGGGAGTGACGGAGGTCCCACTGGGGCAGACATGGGCGGAGCGAGAGGCCATCCACTACTCAGAATGGCATGAATTATTTATTTCTGGAATTGTCTATTAAATTTTTTTTCTTAACCCTGGCTGACTACAGGTGACTGAACCCAAGGCAAATGAAACTGCAGATAAAGAGGGACTAGCGCAGCGATCAATAGATTTGATAGCATTGTATGCAAGATGAACTCATTGGCTGTTTTTTTTTTCTTAAGTAATGTACAAAAGACTGGAGTTGTGCTATATTAGGTTAAGCTGCTGCCTGCAATGCTGGCATCACTTAAGGGCACTGGTTTGAGCCCCGGTCGCTCCACTTCCAGTCCAGCTCTCTGCTAAACAGACCTGGGAAAGCAGCAGAAAATGGCTCCTGTTCATGGAAGAGCGGGGAGGTTCCTCACCTCAGCCTGCCCAGCTCTGTTAGAGGCGCGCAGGGATGAACCAGCAGGCAAAAACCTCCCTTTCTTTCAAATAGGGGGGAATGGTTGTGTATTATTTATCTAAAAGGCCAAGTCACAGAAAAAGAGGGGGAAGGAGATGTTTCATCCAGGTCTCCTAGGTGGGTACGGGAGCCCAAGCCCTTGGGCCGTCTGCTGCCTTCCCAGGTGTGTTAGCAGGGGACTGGATTGAAGTGGAGCAGCCAGGACTGAAACCATTGCCTATAAGGGATGCCAGCATTGCGGGTGGCAGCTTTACCCACTCTGCCACAGTATCTCCCTCTCCCTGCCCACCCCATCCTCACCCCCAATTTTTTTTCTTTAAGTTACCACAAACTAAGACACACTGAGCTCATCCAAGGACAACCAGAGTCACAGAAGGGTGTCAGGTAGGGAGGAAGTCACTGAGTTTCCAGCAGCTCCCAGCTTAGGAGTGCACAGAGTGGGTGCCACCGGGGTACTTGTAAACTCAGTCCAGCTACCCAGACCACTCAGAGGCAGAGAGGGCAGGAGAGCCAGAAGAAGCACTTCCTGGAGAACTTCTGGTCCGGCCTAGGGGCCTCCAGCATGCAAGCACGCCAATCGTCCCCCTTGACCCTCAGGCGACTGCTGGCAGGCGACCCCTTCTTCCGCGTGCCAGCTGTGGTTGAAGAGCTGTGCACAACACGGGTGCTGGGCATGGAGCTGGCCGGCGGGGTGCCACTGGACCAGTGCCGAGACCTGAGCCAGGACACACGGAACCAGGTACCGGGTGGGAACACAGGTATGGGCAGGGCCAGCAGGAAGGGTGGGTGGGGTGCCCAGGGGCCCGGCAGGCTGCCCCGTGCCTCACTGTGCCGTCACTACCATCTCCCCGTCCAGCTTTGCTTCCAGCTCCTGAGGCTGTGTCTGCGGGAGCTGTTCGAGTTTCGATTCATGCAGACCGACCCCAACTGGGCCAACTTCCTGTATGATGCCTCCAACCACCAGGTTGGTCCTGGGAATGTGAGTCATGGACGGTCAGCTGCTGCCACAAGGATGTCTCACATCGTAGCGGCCAAACCCCCGCCCCTCCAGTTTATCACTCGGTAACTAGGCCAGGCTGCCAGGCCCCCCACACACACCCCAACACTGTGATTCAGGGAGCCACGCCCTCTGCCGTCGTGCCATCTGGAGGCCTCCCAGAACAAGGGGAAAGTCACCCCGGGCCCAGCTGGTTTGATCAGAGGGAGCCAGTCAGTTCCTTCACTGCTCCCTCCATAAGAACTCGTTCAGGCCTGTCTCTGTGCGGGGGTGGGGCTGGAACGTGGAGCTGCCTGGCCAGGCCGTGGCTTCCTGGTGGCAGAGTGAGCGGGCACACACAGCACATGGTGGGAAGGCGGTTAGCCATCCAGCCCAGCAGCCAGCCATCTGTACAGTGGCCCCTGCAGCCTGCTGCTGGCTGCCCCAACCAGGCCTTCACAGTCTCCAACCCCAGACAATAGTGGCCTTGGGCAGTGCGCCCTGGGATGGGGAGGCGGGGCAGAAGGGATGGGTCTTGGGGGTCGGACACCCAGGGGCTGTGGGACCCCAGTGAAGGGATTTGACCAACCTGGGGTGAGTGGGGCATCAAAGGAGGCTTCTGGAAGGAAGGGGCCTTAGAGCTGAGACAGAAAGAGGGGGAGACAGCCATGGGTGGGAGAAGGGGGTGAGGAGGGGCCAGAGGTATGCAAAGGCTGGAAGGAGAATTAGCACCTGCAGACCTCGCATCCTGGCTCCACACAGCAGTCTGTCCCGTGTGTCACTGGAGGGGGTCTTTCTCCAACAGGACGCTGGCCGCAATGTCCCTTCTCCCCTGCCTCCCCCCACAGTGAGCACAGGGGCCCACCCCCCTCCCAAGCATGTACCCAGTGTGGGACTTTTACAGGGCTCCAGCTGCATATTTTGTTTGTTTGTTTGTTTATTTGCAAGAAAGCTAAGTATCAGTATGCCACAGGTGGTCCCCATGGTGGGTATTCCTCGTCCCCAGGTGACCCTACTGGATTTTGGTGCAAGCCGGGAATTTGGGACGGAGTTCACCGACCATTACATCGAGGTGAGTGCCCTACCCCGGGGCCGGTCAAGGATAAGGCCCAGCCAGGTGCTGAGACCGAGGGGTCAGGGGGAGGCGCAGCGCCTGGAATCGAGAAGGAATAAGTCAGGATAATGGGAACAGCAGCTAGCAGCTAGTGAGTGGGCCCGTTAGGTCAGGTGTTGTCTTCTAGGCACTGGTTTTGTTTTTAAAGATTTATTTATTTGCATTGGAAAGTCAGATTTACAGAGAGAAGGAGAGACAGAGAAAGATCCTCCATCCACTGGTTAATCCCCCAAGTGGCTGCATCAGAGCTGAACTAATCTGAAGTCAGGAGCCAGGAGCTTCTTACGGGTCTCCCAGGCAGATGTAGGGTCCCAAGGCTTTGGGCTGTCCTCCACTGCTTTCCCAGGCCACAGGCAGGGAGCTGGAAGGGAAATGGCGCAGCCAGGATCTGAACTGGCACCTATATGAGATTCCAGTGTGTGCAAGGCGAGGACTTTAGCCACTAGGCTACCATGCCGGGCCCTGATTTTTTTTTTTTTTTTTAAGATTTGTTTTTATTTGAAAGAGTTACAGAGAGAAGGAGGGAGAAAGATCTTCCATACACTGGTTCACTCCCCAAATGGCCACCATGATCAGGAGCCAAGGGCTTCTTCCAGGTCTCCCGTGCAGGTGCAGGAGCCCAAGGACGTGAGCCATCCTCTGCTGCCCTCCCAGGCCACAAAGACAGCTAGATCAGAAGCGGAGCAGAACTTGAACCTGGGCACCTGTCTGGGAAGCCAGCACCATAGCTCGAGGCCTAGCCTACCACTCCACAGTTTAGCCATTGATTTGAACCATTCAGCACTGCTCTGGGGGATGGAAGTGAGACTCGCAGAGGTCAAGCTGCTTGCTCAAGGTGACAGCTGACCTCAAGTCACCCTCAGGTCATCTGGATGTGAGGCCCTGCACCTGCCTCTCTCTGTCCTAAAGGAAAGTGGCTGCTGACCTGTCACCTCCCTGGTCCACCCACAGCAGGGCAGTGGCGTCCATGTCTGCCTGGGTAGTGGCTCTCCCCCCACTTCCCCACACCCACCCGAGAGCTCCGCCCCCTCACCCGCCTGCACGGTCCCTCCCTGCAGTGTCCGTCCATCTCAGGCTGCGGGAAGCCACATTTCATCTGCATGTTCTGATTTGGGCCATTGACCTACATGTTTCCCACCGCCTCCTCTCTGTGCCCAGCCCTCTTCCTGGTGACACTGGCACAAACAGGGTGCCCACCTTCACCAAACTCATAGACCCCCAGGGGTCAGGGCAGGGCTGGGCAGAAGCTAAGGGGTCCATGGGAGTCCAGGATGGCTTTCCTGGAGGAGGAGATAGCCAAGGATGAGGAGGAGCAGTCAGGAAGGGTATTCCAGGGAGCAAGGGCACTTGGAGCGGGGTGCTGGTACCATGCTCCCATCCCTCTGGGCATCCTGCTAAAATGCAGGCTCCAGGCCCCAGGACGAGATGCCACATTCCCAGCAGTGCTCCCAGGTGACCGTGCTGCAGGTTGGATGGCCTGGAGGAATGAGAGGAAACACACGCCCCAGCTGGGAGGGCAGGGCTGACCTGAGGGCCTGGGGAATGGAGGCCCAGCCTGGGTGCTGGGGCAGAGGGCACAGCTTGTTTTGCCCAGTCTGGGGACTTGAACAAGGGTGGGACTTACTCAGAATAAGAAAGCCACCTGTGATAGCTGGTGGTCTTGAGATGCACAGGAGTGGATCGTGCACTCGTGGGTCTGTCATCGTGGGGGGCTGGGAGGCAATCGCTGGCATCCCCTCCCCACACACAAGGGCCCCCCCAGCTATCACCACAGGCCCTCAGGATACACAGCCAAGGCCTGCAGGTTCCCAGCCACTCCCGCTTCTCACCCTGCTTAGCCAGGCCCTCCTGCCTCTACCAGTTCAAAAACGCCCTCAGACACTGGTCTCTAAGGACCTCAGGCCCCACAGATGGCTGGCCAGACAGGCCTGGGCAGGGGGAGCCGAGACACCACAGCCGCCAGATTGATGCAGCATGTCCCCCCCGCCCGCCCAGCCCCACAGAAAGGAGAGCGCGGTGGTGGCTAAGGGCTGGCCTGTTTCACTGCCCATTGTCCTCCATCACCCGTCCCCCCTCCTAGTAACAGCAGCTCCTGCTGTCCAAATAGGCTGCAGCATCATGCAGGCCTCCCAGTGTGTGCTCCAGGCCGCACACCGAGTGGCTAAGCCAAGTTTCGCCCAGGCATCCTGAGTATCGGACCCCAGGCCACACACAACGGAGCCTGACCAGGGAGACCTCGAGATGCAAGCTGGATGCTAAGACCAGGCCTTGTCCAGCTAAGCGTCTTAGCAGCCTCCACACTTCCGGTCCTCTGGGGCAGCTTGGAGGTCTCAGGAGGTGGCCACAAGCCCTGGCCACCTCCACCTTCAGGCTCTGGAGGGAGACCCAGGCGGGGGCAGAGAGGGGCAGTCCAGGTCAGTGAGACTGGAGGTGACCCTAGGCTGGACCAGGCATCTCCTGGGCCCCAGAGCACACCACCACCACCACCCACGCTCTGATCCCGCTGGTTCCCTGTCCCTCTGCCCCAACCAGGTGGTGAAGGCTGCAGCCGACGGAGACAGAGACCAAGTGCTACAGAAATCCCGGGACCTCAAGTTCCTCACAGGCTTTGAGACCAAGGTTGGCAGTCGCCCAGTTTGGAACTAGGGTGTCTGTGTGTGTTGGGGGGTGCTGCTGCTTTCTACATTGACAGGGAGGAGTGGCTGTTCGGATGCTCACCCATATGGGGGGGTGGGTCTGGGGAGGAGTGGGAGCTGCAGGAACCCTGGGAAAATGGGGCAGCTGGAGGGAGGATGTGGGGGAGTGTTTCCCGAGGGCTGCATCTAGGAGGGGGTGGGGGCTGGCTCCCCTGGGGGTGGGGAAGTGGAGGACCTCATCTCAATTCCCGGCCTCCTCTGCTGTTCCCACCCCTAGGCGTTCTCCGATGCCCACGTGCAGGCAGTGATGATCCTGGGGGAGCCCTTTGCCACCCCGGACCCTTATGACTTTGGGGCCGGGGAAACGGCGCAGCGCATACAGGGCCTCATCCCTGTGCTGTTGAGACACAGGCTGCGCCCGCCGCCCGAAGAAACCTACGCCCTGCACCGCAAGCTGGCCGGGGCCTTCCTGGCCTGTGCCCGCCTCCGCGCCCGAGTGGCCTGCCGGGACCTCTTCCAGGACACCTACCGGCGCTACTGGGCCTGCCGCCAGGCGCAGCCACAGCCGCCAGCCTCCTGAGCGGCAGGGACCTCCTGCGTGCACCCTCCAACAGCCAGCCTCTGCTCCATGGAGGCCCACCCGGCTGCTGCCCTGGGCCTGGGGCACCCTGGGGGCTAGGGGAGCCTCCTCCGCAGCGGGCACCCAGGGGCAACTAACCCAGGACGCCGGTTAACTTATTTCTGCCAAGTCTGAAGGCATCACCTACCCGCCCTCCCCACCACCTAGCCTTTATGCCTGGCTCCCAGCATCCCCTGGTGAAGGTGGAGCCAGTCCTCACCTGTGCCACCCTCCCACCCTCCTCTTCCACCAGCTGCCTGGTCCCAGGCTCCAGCTTCCTCTGGGCATGGGAGGGGTGTGTGGGGGCAGGGAGGGGGACCCTGAACCTTCATCCCAATAAAGGCAAGGCGGCCTGCCCCTTCCCCGACTCTTTCTTCTCCGCTTTGGGGGGAGGAGGGCGCAAGAGGCCACCAGGTGCAGATGGCTAGCCCCCCCATACCCCCTGGTCTGAAAGCCCCAGCCCTGGCGGGGCCATCTGTTGCCGGGAACCACCCCCTGCCGCCCCCCATGCTGACCACCTGCTCCAAGGGCTGTGGCCGCCACCGCTGCTGCTGAGTACACACACCACACACGGGCCTCCAGGCCGCGGGCTCCCTCCCCTCCAGCCCAGCAACCTCGCCTTTTATAATGGGCCCTAATGCCCCTGCCAGCTGCTTTGCCAAACCCACAGGGCTGGGAGGGGAGGGGGTTGGGTGAAGAGCAGGCGTGCAGTGGCAGCCAGAACCGCACCCTGGTCCCAGCCCCGTACCCCCACCCCCACCCCAGCCCCTCCGAACCAAGCACTGGGATGTCGGGGTCTGCTCATTCCCTCCCCCTTCCCTTCCGTGAAAAAAAAAAAAGCCTCGTCATCGCTTCTGCCCGCCCCCGCCGCCGGGCTGGGAGAACTCGGGGTTAACAGGAAGATTTGGGGACGTGGGAATGTGGGACGCGGAACTAGAGGGGATCTGAGGTCAGGGGTCCCCGAAAGCAAGGGAGCCCAAGGCGGGAGGCAGGCCCGGGGGAAGCACTCGGGGAGCCCCGAGAGCGTGCCCGGCCGGCTGCTGGCCAGTGGGCGGGGCGGGGCGGTGGCCGGGGGCGGGGCTTCTTGCATATGCAGCAGGCGGCGGGCCAGTGGGTGGGGCCGGGGCGGGGAGCCCAGGCTGCAGGGACGCTCCCCCGCCCCCGGAACGGAATCCTCCGGGGAGCGGAGCTGGCTGGCGCGCGTGCATCCCGCACCATCCCCGGCCCGCGTCAGACCGAGCCGCCGCCGCCGCCACAGCAGCAGCAGCAGCAGCCCTCGGGGTGGCCGGGCCCAGCCGGGGCCGCGGGAGGCGGGGGCGCCCGGGCCCTGGATGTCCCGCAGCGCAGCGGCCAGCGTGAGCAGGGCGGCAGAGGGGGGCTCGGGTCGGGGGCGGCGCCGTTGCTGATGTGGCGGAGGGTGGGAGGCGGCGGCAGCAGCAGCAGCGGCGCCCGGATGGAGAGAGGGTGCCAAGGCTGGAAAAGGTAGTACTGGGTGGTGGCGTTTTGGGGGGTGTCTAGGAGCAGGCCCCCACCCTCCACCAAGCCAAACCCGAGGAGCTGGGGCCCAGGTCATCTTTTGCCAGGGCCCTCAAAATGGGGATCCTGGACGAGACCCTCCCTAGATCAAGAACAGGGGTGCAGGGAGATTCTAGGCTCAACTCCCGAGGCAAGGTTTTGGGGATGGGGTTTGGGACCCAGCCCCCACATCAAGCCAAGGCCTCCAAGGGAGGGATTCCAGACATAATCCCCACCCCTCCCTGCTTGGAAGGAGGGTAACGTTCTGAGTGGGACAGCCCCCTAGGCCACATCTGGAGGATGGGGTCCCTGGGGACAGCTCCCCCCACCCAGCCAAAGCCTTGGGCGATTGGAAGCACAGTGTGTCCCAGGCCTGACACACCCGCGGGCTCAGCATCTCCCACAATCCCGGGGCGGAGTCCCAGGCACAGCCCCTGCTCAAAACAAAGTCCCCGGACCTCGGGCGCCCACCGTGGCCATCCCAGCCCAGATAAGGGGGTTTCAGGCAATCCCCAATCAGCCCCTCCCCCTCCCACCGACCTGGTTAAGGGTCCCGGAGCACAGGTCCCTAGGCCACCCCCTTTGTCCATGGGGCTGCCCAGCTGTCTGAAAGAAAGAGGCCCTACCACCCGCAGAGCACGGGTTGCCTCCCCCTCCCAGACCTGGTCCCCTCCCTGGCTCTAGAATTGAGAGCAGGACTGGGGGCGGCTCCCCTGGGGACTCTGTGCAGCCCTGGCTGGTTGCAGCCTCAGTGGTGACGTCGCTGATGGCGGCTTTGTGTGTGGTACCTGGGGGGGAGGGAGGAGGGGGAAGCAAGTGATTGGAGGTGGCTAGGATCAGGACCCCGCGTCTGGGTGGCAGTGTGTGTGTGTGTGTGTGTGTTGCAGCTGATGGCTGAGGGACCCGTGTTGTGGACATGTGTGTATGGTTGCATGTGGCAGTGCGCATATGTGGTCCCAGCATTTCTGTGTGTGTGTGTGTGTGAGAGAGAGAGAGAGAGAGAGAGAGAGAGAGAGAGAGAGAGAGAAAGAGACAGCAGCTCCCTACACAGAAAGCCCTGTGCTTCCTAGCCTGTCTGTCTTGGGGTGTATGCCTGCCTATGACATGCTTGGGACTCTGCATTTGTGTGTCTGGGGACCTGGAGCTGGAGTCTGAAGGCCTGTGAGTGCGGGTCTGGCGTGAGTGTGAGTGGAGTGGTGTCCGTGGGCCACTCTCCTGGTGCCTGGAAAGTGTGTGAATGATCTGGTTGAGATGTGTGACACACGGCCGTTGGCAGTGCTGGAGTCACGCTGGGCTGTAGGGATGGCACGGTGTGACCGTAATAGCGCGTCCCTGCTGTGTGTGTGTGTGTGTGTGTGTTTACTAGCCGGTGATTGTGGATATCTTGGGGTTCTGCTTCTGTGGTTTGGTTATGCGTGGGACTTGGTTCTGAGGTCTGGGGTGTCAGGAAGTGGTATTTAATGGGTTGCTGCTCAGCTATGGCCCTGTCTATGTGCTGACACCAGGTGTGTGGTTGTGTGTGTGTCTGTAAGGGGTTGCTGTGTGTGGATGCCTGGACTGGGTGACATGCTGCAGAGGTGCCTGCTCCCCACCTGCCTTCGGGGCTCTGGCAGGGCCCGAGGCTTCTGTGTAAGGCTGGCCCTACGTGTAACATTGGGGTTTCTGCCTTTCTGTGCCTGTGTGCAGGAGGAAATGGAAACTGCGTGCTGATTGGCGTCTCTGCGTGTGGAAGCCTTATGCCTGCAGGTGGGGCTGTGACTGGGTGCCGCTGTCCTCTGGGGCAGCAGGGTGACATGTGGCCATACACTTGTTGAGGTCACTGATGTACGTGATGGTGTGGCATGGAACAGCTGTGGACCGGACGCGGATGCTGTGTGCCTGCGCATCCATCAGCATTTCTGGAATGTTCGTGGCTGACAGTGGCTGGCCTTGGGGAAAGTTGTCTCTGGGAGGTGGCATGCTGTGTCTCGGACAGGCAGCATCCCTGGAATGCACAGGGCCGGGGAAGGAACCGTCCATCTCAGTGTATTAGGCTGTGTGACTGATACAGCGGCTGAACACAAGCATTGATGATGGGTGTGACTGTGTGACAGCAAATGACCAAAAAAAAAAAAAAAAGTTGATGTGACTGAGGCACTTGGAGCTGAACATTCATGTGTGGCTGTGTTTGAAACCACACATGACCAGATGGCGTGTGCAGCATTGGGACATGCAACAAGCGTGTGTGTGGCTGTGACTATTCCTGTGCCTGGGGCCTGTCCAGGCGGGTGAACTCTAGCTGGAGGGGACCTGTGACGTGGTGTCTTGGGTGGGTGCCCGAGGAAGCAGAGCTGCCGCTGGGTGTGGTCACACTTGTGCTGGGTGGGTGTGCCTGGACCCAGTGTTTGGTATGTGGCTGAGAAAGGGAATGACCAGATCACAGGAGCCCGTGTCTGTGGTGGCGTCTGGGTAGGCAGGGACACCCCATGGTCTGTATGGAGCTGGTCTATGAATGTGAACTTGTAACCACATACTCAGAGCAACAATCACCTGCATGGCCAATGGGGTGTGGAACTGTGACCAGGTCCTCGGGACAACTGTTGACACCACTGTGACATGTGTCACTCATGCGTGACACTGGGACAGGTGTCTGAAGGACGCCGCCACTCTCTCACACCTAGGGGCCTTGACCCACACATCTCAACCAATGCCCCACCCCCCAGACACACCCACTCCTTCCTGAGCCCTGGCATCTAGGTGGATAATCTCCCTAGTAACAGTTGCTATGACAATTAGGGCCCCTATGGGGAAGCCTGGCAAGGAGGGAGCTGGCTGAAGTTCAGAGGGGGCATAAGGTAAGGGACCGAACCCCCACCCAAAGCAAACGTGTCTCTGTGTCCCCACCCCTTTGGGCAGGGCGGACCCAGGAGGCCTGAGCAGCAGCTGCCCCCAGCCCCGGGTGGGGCCCTGGGGCCCCCCGAAACCTCCAGGACGGAGCCAGGTAAGTGGCCAGCAGGGCATAGGGGAGGGGCTGAGTGGATGGGGGGACTGTCCAGCAGGACTGGAGGGCATCTTCCTGGCACACTCTGCATGGGGGAGCCTCCCCATGCACCACACACTCCAACACCTGCACACTGGGAGAGCCACACTCTCATGAGTGATCACACACGTGCACACACACGCAAGTGACCATATGTAGTTCCATACACAGATCATGGCCTCTCGCACCAAGTGGGCTGAAATAAACAAGCCCGCAGCACACGGTGTTCATACACGTGGGTCTGCACACACAAGACATACATGGCGCCAGACTTGCCACACAGGTGCACACTCTGTACAGACTTCCAGACGCCGCACTCACACCCTGGCTTTCAGAGGCAGAGAAAGAGCTTCTAGCTGCTGGTTCACTTGCACACCTGCAGCAGCAGGGGCTGGGTCAGGGCAAAGCCAGGAACCCAGAACTCCAGCTGGGTCTCCTATGTGGGTGGCAGGAACTCGGGCACTTGAGCCACCACCTCCTGTTGCCTTTCAGGAGTGCATCAGCGGGAGGCTAGATCAGAAACTGAGTAGCTAGGGCTGGAGTCAGACACTTGGTTTTGGGATGGGGGCATCCTCCTGACGTCTCTTACCCTGCCATGCCACCACACCAACCTTGCAGCCTCCCAAACCACACCTGGGTGCCCCCACTCCACCCCACCCCAGCCCTCCTGGGACCATCTCAGGAAAGCCTGCCCTGGGGACCAACCACCTTCCTCACACATCCCTACTCACAGCTCCACCCACAACTGTCCCAGGTGCACCCCACAGAGTCTCTGAGTCTCATTGCTCCCCATCCTGCACCCCTGACCGCCCCCAATTCCCCTCATCCCAGCCTCTGCCCCTCCCAGGCCCTAAGATCCCCCAACTTGTGACCCTGCTACAATCTCCTACCCAAACGCCTGCTCAGTAACCCCTCACTCCCATAGGATCCGACCCCACATTCCCCAGTACCCCAGCACTGTACCCACCGCCTTGCGCCCCGTCCCCCTTCTGACAGCTACCTCATGTCCGCAGACGGGGCGGGCACCATGAACAAGTTACGGCAGAGCCTGCGGCGCAGGAAGCCCGCCTACGTGCCCGAGGCGTCGCGCCCGCACCAGTGGCAGGCAGATGAGGATGCGGTGCGCAAGGGCACCTGCAGCTTCCCAGTGCGGGTGAGTGGGCAGGGCCTCGGCTCGGGACTCCCTGCCCAGCAGCCAGAGGGGTGCGGTGTTGGGGCGTTGGCGTTGCAAACCGGGACTTGTTTTCCGTACCGCCTCATCCAGTCTGCGGGGGCGCCCTGGACAAGGTCAGATTCTACAGACACCCGTACCTCTGCTGCATTCGCTGCACTTGAATTCTAAGGGACGCAGCTCCTCCTTGGCTGGGGAATGGGCAACCACAGTCCACCCCAAAGCAGACCTGGAGGGTGAGGGATTTGGGAGGCGCAGGAAGCGCCGGTGGCCTCTGAGGAAGAGTAGGCAGTCATTAACAGGTGACTGACTTATTCAACTACCACTGTCGTTGACCCACCGGGCTTAACCTCACCTGGGCCAGGGAAGCAGCCAGTGCAGATACAGATAGGTGTAGCCCACCTGCGCTGGTCATTACAGACCAGGACCCTTGCAGCTTGTTGTGGGGTGCGGGGTGGCCTGGGGTTCCTCCACAGCCCAGAAATGCCAGCCAGTATTACCCTGAGAAGGACACCCGTGTGTTCTTCCTGGGGACACGGCTACCCACTTGTGCATGGTTTCCCACCTGCGTAACCAGGGTAGGAGTGAGGTCCCCACCCTGTAGAATCAGGGTGTGTGTGATATGCTGAGGTGTGGCCATGCCTAGTGCATGCTGGGCTGGTCGGCCACTGTCCTTGCTACACACACACACACACACACACACACCTGTTCCCCACCCCTAGTACCTGGGCCACGTGGAGGTGGAGGAGTCGCGTGGGATGCACGTGTGTGAGGAAGCAGTGAAGAGGCTGAAGGCGGTGAGTGAGGGGCAGCGGGAGTGGAGGGGCGGTGAGGGAGGGTGCTGCTCAGGGGGGATGGTACCAGGCAGCCCTCACCTGGCTCCCCTGTCGCCCTCTGCCTCACCCCCTCCCCCAGATGGGCCGGAAGTCTGTAAAGTCTGTCCTGTGGGTGTCGGCGGACGGGCTCCGTGTGGTGGATGACAAGACCAAGGTAGGAGGCCTGTGAGGCTGGGGTGGGCATCTGTGGGCCCCTCTCAGGCTGCTGGAATCGGACTGGACTTCTGGGATGTCCCCCACCCGACCTGGAACCTCCTCCATGCTCTGTGCAAGCCGCGCATTCCTGCCACACCTGACTGGCTTTTTGGTGAGCCCCTGTGGCTCCGATCCCTGTTTGCCCCCTTGCCAGCTGGGGGACCCCGACACAGGAGGCAGCCTCTTTGGGCCTCAGTTGTTGCATCTGAAACATGGGCATACAGACAGACCCTTCTGTGACATGAGGATATGTTAACAATGGTTGGAAACAGAACCTGGCCCAGCATGGTGCCTGGACCCATCAGGGAGGCCAGGGTGGCCATACAAGACCAGGAGCTGGGTGTCTGCCTGCTCCTGGGGTCCGCTCGCCTACAGCCTGGAGGCTGTCTAGAGTGGGTGCTCTGGGAACTGAGTTGATAACAGAGCAGGCTCACTTGGCCTGAGTCCTGTGCCCTACCTAGTTGCCCAGCTCACACCAGGAGGCGTGGCCTAGCCCTCCCCAGGTTGGGTCAAGCACCCTTTGTTAGCTCCTGCTGACCCCTGGGCCACCCCATCTGGGTCCTGAACCCTCTACCCAGGCCTACCCCCTCACAGTCTGGCTGGCGCTCTGGCTGCCCACCCCACTCAGGGCAGAGTAGGTGTGGCAACCTCTACCCTGCCCCTGCTGTAAGCAGGGCTTGTGGCCATCTCCCTGACACCTGAGCCTCTCCCAGGACCTGCTGGTGGACCAGACCATTGAGAAGGTGTCTTTCTGCGCACCTGACCGCAACCTGGACAAGGCCTTCTCCTACATCTGCCGCGACGGCACCACCCGCCGTTGGATATGCCACTGCTTCCTGGCCCTCAAGGACTCTGTGAGTGCCACTGCCCGTGCTGTCCCCTCCCCTCCGCCACTCTGGAGTGGCCTTCCCGGTGCTAGCTGGGCCAGCTGCACAGACCCCAAGGGCAGGTGGTTCATCTCTCTGTGCCCAGAAGGGGGCGTCCTCACAGCTGCTACCACAGAGCTTGTGTGTGAGATGGTAGTGGGCGAACACCCACGGTGTAGACCTGTGCTGCCTGGGAACTGCGCTCGGTGTCCTGGTCACCCTCACTCCTGGTGGTGTTTCCTGAGACGTGGACGGGTGGGCCAGGGCCCGCAGCCTCGGCCACACCACATTACAGGTGCCATCCAGCTGCCTTCAGGGCAGCCACAATGCCCTGGCTCACCTCCAGCAGGTGGGCAGCCACCCCCGCTCCCTGAAACAGGGAACCCTGCGGGCTGGGGCCGGTGCCCAAGGTTTTGGGGAGACCCGAGTGTGTTTTTGTGTCCTGTGAAGGAGATGCAGAGGCAGGCAGGCAGTGCCGGGGTGGCTCCTCCGTGCCGCTCAGGGGCCGTGGACACTCCTGTCGGCTGTCCCTCTGGAGGGAGGCCTTACTCCCTCACCCCCGTTGGAGGCATCTGCTCCAACCCTCACCTCTTCACTCCAGCCAGCACAGAGAGGGAGGCCCTCGGAGGGGCCCCCTCTCTCCTTTTGGAATGTGCATAGTCTTTGCAGCAGCTTAGCAGTCCATTGGCCAGAACCTGGGCGCGTGGACATTGCTGGTGACCAATGGCCAGCGGAAAAGGCGGGCTTTATTCTGGCCTGACCTCAGGCCCTGCACAGGTCTAGTAAAAGCCCTTGTCTGGTTGTTGGCAGTGGATACTGATGTTGCTAATGGATACCCACACCCAGACAACCAGAAGGACGTGAGGGGCCTTACAAACTGACGGGCAGTGGGATGGCGTGGAGCATCAGATAGCCCAGCTGTATTGGGGTGTAGTGCCTGGGAGGGGGCAGTCCCTCAGGGGACTCTGCGTTCAGACTCCAGAAGGAGGGGTTGACACTGTGGCTCAGTGCGTTCAGCGCTGCCTGGCTTGGGATGCTGGCCTACCTCCCACATCTGACATGTTAGGCTCAAGTCCCAGCTCTCCATGCTGCTCACCCTGCCTGCTGCTCACGCACATGGGAGGCAGCAAGGACGGCCCAAGTGCTTGGAGACCTGGATCTAGTTCCTGGCTCCTAGCTTAACCGTAGTGTTCATTTGGGGAATGAACCAGCAGATGGAAGCCCTCGCTCGCTCTCTCTGTTTACCTTTAAAATAAATAAATAACAGTGTCCTCTAATGCACAAACGCTTATATCTTAAAATAAGTTCTAATATCAAAGGGCCTGGGTTAGCCTAGCGGGGTCACTGTCTTCCCCTTGACGGGGGCAGAGTGAAACACCTGTGGGAGAGGAGTTTGCCAAAGAAATAAGGGAGTGTCATCACCCCAACTAAGGGGCTCAGATGCTGGGCTGGTAACGCTTGCCCTCGCCCACCCTAGCAGGCCCCGCCCTATCTTAGACACTCCCAACCTCATAGCTCATGGTGGCTGCTGTCACCGAGTGTGGCACGGTGTATAGCAGGGGCATCGGTTAGCTGTCACCGCATAGCGAATCATTCCCAAGCATCCGGATGCAGTTGTGGTTTCTGTGGGTGAGGACCTGGTGATGCTGGCGCCACCAGACAGTGCCTGGAGCTGTCAGTGGGAACTCCAGGGCACGTGTCTGTCTCTCCCTGCAGCCTCAGCTCCTCTCCCCAGCCCCTCCAGCCTGGAGCCATTAAGGTGGCTCAGAGGCTGGCAGCTTGACACAGGGAGAGGGTAGAGGAAGGAGAGTGTGCCGGGAGGCAGCTGCAGGGCCATTTGGAACTCCTGTCTCCGGCTCCCTGTCAACGCTGACCTGTGTCTGTCACTGTGGGTTTTCTGAACATTTCGTGTGATGGAGTTGCATTGTCTGGGGCCCTCAGATCTGGCTTCTGTCACGGAGCCTTGGGTGTGCAGCGTCATGTCTTCTGTGTCCCTGGACTGTGATGTGTTCTTCCTTCTGGCTGACGGCCATCCCATCACGTGACTCTCCATGTTATGAATTTGCTCAGTGGTGCCAGGACTTCAGGATATGTGCACCTGCTGTGAGCAGGGCTGCTGTTCACGTGGGGCAGGACTTTGGGGTGTGTGCACCTGCTGTGAGCAGGGCTGCTGTTAGCATGCGAGGGTTTGGGTGAACACTTCATCTCTTTGGGGCAATACCAAAGATTGGAACCCAGGGCCCCTCGGTTAGCCTTGTTGAACTTTTGCAGGTGCAGGTAAATTATTTGATGAATTCCTCTCTGAGGCAGCAAGACCATTCGGATTTCTCTGTGTTCTTACCAACACTTAGTTTCCCTTCGTTATTGTCATCACAGACATCCTAGTATGTGGGAAATTGCTTCTCTTTAAGGTTTCAACTTGCGTTTCCCTGAAGGCAAATGATGTTGAATGTCCTTTTCACACCTGTATCTTCTTGGGTGAAAGGGTTAAATAATGCCTTTACTCTTCAAAAAAAAAATTTATTCGAGGAACGGGTATGGTGGTACAATAGGCTATCTGTCCTGTGGTGCTAGCATCCCATATGGGCAACGGTTCGCATCCCAGCTGCTGTGCCTCCTATCTAACTCTCTTTGGGAAAGCAGCAAAAGATGGTCCAAATTTTTGGGACCCTGCATGTACATGGGAGACACAGAAGAGGCTCTTGACTCCTGGTTTCAGATTAGCTCAGTTCTGGCCATTGCAGCCATTTGGGGAGTGAACCAGCAGATGAAAAACCTCCTCTGTCTCTCCTTCTCTCTATATAAAATCTGCCTTTCAAATAATAATAATAATAATAATAATAATAATAATAATAATAATAATAAAAGACTTATTTGAAAGGCAGAGTACGGAGAGATCTTCTCTCTTCTGGTCACAATAGTCGGGGCTGGGCCGGGCCAAAGCCAGGAGGCAGGAAGTCTGTCTGGGGGTTCCGCTTGGGTGCAGTTGCCCAAGCGCCGTGCTAGGTGCTGTAGCAGGGCCTGGATCAGAAGCAGAGCAGCTGGGACTGGAGCCAGCACTTCTAGAAGTGCTAAGTAGTTTAACCACTGCACCACAATGCCAGCCCCTCCTTTATCCATTTATAAATTGGGTGACCTCTTTTTCATTAGTAAGTTATTAGAGTTCTTCCTATATGCTGGGTGCTGAACCCTTTTGAGATGTCTGATTTGCAAATACTTCTCCCTCTTTAGGATTTTTTCCCCCTTGCTTAACAGTGTCCTCTAATGCACAAATGCCTTAATGTTGCTGAAGTTTATCTTTTCATTTCTTTTTCTCTGAAGATTTGTTTCTTTTTACTGGAAAGGCAGATTTACAGAGAGACGTTAACTCCCCTAATGGCCACAATGGCTGGAGCTGAGCTGATCTGAACCCAGGAACCAAAAGCTTCTTCCAGGTTTCCTGTCTGGGTGCAGGGTTCCAAGGCTTTGGGCCGTCCTCCACTGCTTTCCCAGGCCACGAGCATGGAGCTGGATGGGAAGTGGAGCAGCCAGGACACAAACTGGTGCTCCATATAGGATCCTGGCATTTGCAAAGGGAGGATTAGTCAATTGAGCCTTCGCACTGGGTCTTCTGTTCATTTCTTACATTTAGGTCTTTGATCCTTTTTTTTTTTTTAATTTATTTTTATTTTTATTTGAATGACAGATTTACAAGGGAAAGGAGAAACAGGGAGAGGGATCTTACATACACTAGTTCACTCCCCAAATGGCTGCAATGGCCAGAGTTTGACAGGTCTGAAGCCAGCAGCTTCTGCCAGGTCTCCCACGTGGGTGCAGAGGACCATCCTTCGCTGCCTTCCCAGGCCGTAAGGAAGGAACTGGACAGAAGGTGGAGCAGCCAGGACTCCAGCAGGCAGCCATATGGGATGCCAAAGCTGTGGATAAAGGATTAGCTTGCAATGCCAACATGCTAGCCCCTGATCCATTTTGAATTACTTTTTGTACATGAAGTCAACTTTTTTTTCCCGTCATGGGAATCCAGTTTTCTCAGCATCATTTTTTTTAAAAAAGATTTATTGTTATTGGAAAGCCAGATATACAGAGAGGAGGAGAGACAGAGAGGAAGATCTTCCATCTGATCTTTTACTCCCCAAGTGAGCCGCAACGGCCGGTGCTGCGCCGATCCGAAGCCAGGAACCAGGAACCTCTTCCAGGTCTCCCACGCGGGTGCAGGGTCCCAAAGCTTTGGGCCGTCCTCGACTGCTTTCCCAGGCCACAAGCAGGGAGCTGGATGGGCAGTGGAGCTGCTGGGATTAGAACCGGCGCCCATATGGGATCCCGGGGCTTTCAAGGCGAGGACTTCAGCCGCTAGGCCACGCCGCTCGGCCCTCTCAGCATCATTTGTTACAGAAAATATTTTCCCCCATCAAATGGTCTTGGCACCCTTGTTGAAACTTGGTACCCTTAAGTCTGTATGTCCAGGTTGTCAATTCTATTTCATTCTTACTGTCTTGTCCTTGATAGATACTGAGTAGGGTTACAGAGAAAGGAGGGAGGGAGGGAGGGAAGCAGGGATGGAGGGATGGAAAAAGAGAGGGAGAGGACTTTTCCATCCTGCTGCTGCTTCCCTCTCCAAGTGGCCACGACAGCCGAGGCTCAGGGCAGATGAACGCCAGAAGCCAGGACCTCCATCTGGGTCTCCCATGTGGTTGTGGTGACCCAAGCTCCTGACCCATCACTGCTTCTCCGCAGGCTCCAGGCAGCCCAGATGCTGGAAAGTGGGTGGGACACAGGTATCCCAGCTGGAAAACTCCTTTCTTTTTCTTAAAGATTTATTTATTTTTATTGGAAAGGCAGATATACAGAGAGAAAGATCTTCCATCTGCTGGCTCACTCCCCAAGTGACTGTGATGGCCAGAGCTGAGCTGATCTGAAGCCAGGAGGCAGGACCTCCCTCCAAGCTCCCTCCTGATCTGCCTCATGGGTGCAGGGTCCCAAGGCTTTGGGCCATCCTGCACTGTTTTCCCAGGTCACAACCAGGGAGCTGGACAGAAAGTGGAACAGTACATGAACTGGTGCCCGAATGGGATCCTGTCAGATGCGAGGCAAGGATTTAACCACTAGGCCATCGTGCTATGCTCCCAGCTGGCCCCTTTGGGCAAGGACCCTAGGCACCCTGATGGTCTCACAGTAACACCTCCAGGCATCACATGGCAGCCGGGCTGCAGCGGGACAAACAGTGCCTTTGCTGGAGTCCGCTAGAGCCCCTGAGCCCAGCCCGTACCTCCCCGCAGGGCGAGAGGCTGAGCCACGCGGTGGGCTGCGCGTTTGCAGCATGCCTGGAGCGGAAACAGCGCCGGGAGAAGGAGTGCGGGGTCACCGCGGCCTTCGACGCCAGCCGCACCAGCTTCGCCCGCGAAGGTTCCTTCCGCTTGGCTGGGGGAGGCCGCGCGGCCGAGCGAGAGGCTCCCGACAAGAAGAAAGGTGAGTGCCTGTTGTGCGCGGTACATGGTGTGCTTTTGAAGGAGCTGTGCAGACTGCGTGCTGCAGGCCAAACAAACCCCGGGGGCATTGATGACATGCAAAGCTGGGGGCTCAGGTCGGTTGAAGTAGAGGCGTCACCTAGTTTAGGGCATGCGGGAGGGTGGAGCATGGCTTCCCAGCTTCCTTACTGCCTGCAAGCCCTGGCTTGTCCTCCAGAAAGTTTGCAAAGCACCTGTTGGGCAGAGAGCATTGTGGGTCAGTGATTGCCACTGGGAAGGCACAAAATTCATATTTTTACACCATCCTGGTGCACGGGTCCTTGCAAAAGTTCCTTTAGTGAGGGAATGAAAGATGAGCTGATGTGGGTGCAGCAATTTTGTAATCCACGCATATGAGGAATCTTCAGAAAGTTCTAGCAAAATGAGGCCCGTGAGAAATCTCCTTCTTTTGCACCAATAGAAGCTCTTCTTTCTGTTTTTCCATGAACTTGCTGAAGGACCTGGCATGTATGTGCCGAATCACGGTGTGATTAAAACCAATTGCTTTTTCTTTCTGAAAATTCTGGGTTTTTTTAAAAAAATGTTTGGAGAGCTTGGTTGAGTGTTTACAAAGAACTGGGGACTGACTTAGACCAAGGGAGACTGGGCAGGCCGTCAGGAATGCCCAAAGCCTTGGGATCTGCACCCATGTGAACAGCAATGGCTGCTGTGCGGCTGGATGGGGCTGTGGGTTGTAGAGAAGACGGACGGATGGACAGACGGATGGGGCAGCTGTGGCGATCGATGAGGGTCTGTGCGTTGGATGGTTGGATCGGGGCTTTGCAGCCAGGTTGAATTGTCCCAGACAGAAACTGTATCATGGCCCAGGCCTTAGGAAAATGTCCTTTTCTTTTCCCCCACCCTGTGTCTACATCCCCGAGGCTTTAGGGTTGATGGTACAGAAAATAATAATAATAATAATAACACTAAAGAAGGGTTACTTATCCAGGCTCACACCACTGTAACAGGTTCCCCACCGGAATCTTGGGTTCAGAAAACACACACATCCATTGTTCTGTAGCACAGCTTTGCCATGGATTTGAAAGCTACATAAGTTATCTCTGGGAGAGCAGAGTTTACAAAGTATTTTTCCATCTACAGATTCCATCCCTGCTTACAGAGCTCTGCACAGCTCACCCAGTCTGACCGTCTGGCTGGAGCCACTACCCGTGGGTGGCAGGAGCTCAAAGCACTTGAGCTATGCTCCGTAACCTCCTCCTTCCCCTCAGGCAGGGTGCCGTGGTGCCCTCAGATTAGCAGCTGGCGCACAGATTGGCAGCCAGCACATGCTCCAAGGCCCTTGGTTTTGCTGTTTGCAAAGGAGCTTCTCACTCCCAAGGGCCTCTCGCTTGCCAAGCGCCCACACAGCTCAGCCTTGGCCCTGGCTGTGCAACTACAGTCCAGGGCAGCACGCATGCACACGGCCGTGGGGCAGCCACCGTCCGCGACCTTGTCTGCCAAGGGTCGACCGAAGGGTCGCATCCCACAGGGGTCACCTCTTGCTACCTGAGCTGACCCTCACAGGAGGCCCTGGAATGGAGCAGCGGGGTCAGTGGGGGATGTTTATCGCATGTATCTGGTCGGGCCACTGAGCCCAGAGATGGAAGCAGACTTCCTGAGGTCACACAGCGGGCAGAGGTGGTTTCCTGCCAGGTTACCATGTGTCAAGTTGGGAGGAAGCGGTCCCACCAGGGTAGAGGTAGGAGGAAGCCCACCCCAGGGGGAGGGGTATGCTCTCTGGCCAGGAGCGAGTTTCTCTGCATTCAGGCTGTAGTCCTGAGTGGGAGGAAGGGTGGATGCGTCGGCAGGAATAGGGACCCTAGTGGTCTCCAAAGCACACAGCAGGGCCAGAGAGAGAACGCTCAGGCCCAGGGGCCAGGACAATCTGGACGCTTCCCAGAGGACAGAGTGTGCAGCGCCAGGTCTGAGATGACGTAGCTGCTGGCGGACGGGAGGAGACGCCGAGATGGGGATACGGAGGGGGAGGCAAGGAGGCAGAGCAGGGAGCCGGTAGAGAGCGAAGAAAAAGAGAGAGACGGCCATTTGGAGCCTGGGCAGCTGACGGAGCTTTGCCCGGCCTCAGTTCACACATCTGAGAAGCAGGATTAGCTATGACGTTTTTGGGGAGTCTTGTGGATTCAGTGAGGTTGCACTGGCTTAGCTCTTCCAGCAATGACTGCTACATTAGTACTGGTTAGACCATCCGGAAGAGAGCCAGAGGAGCAGACAATGACGGCTGCTGAGCAGGGCAGCCTGGGGCAGACAGAGGGGCACGGAGGGTCAGATTAGGGGCTGGGTCCCCTAAGGGCTTCTGAAGGCAGGGATCCTTGGCCTGGGTGGGGGTTTGAGATGTTTCAGGGCTCAGACCCACCTGTCTGGAAGGTGAGAACTGCCTGGGAGAGACCTCGAGCGCCACGTCTGATCACGTATCTCCCCCAACGCCACGTCTCTAGCTGAGGCAGCAGCTGCCCCCGCTGCAGCTCCCGGCCCTGCCCAGCCCGGACACGTGTCCCCAACACCGGCTACCACGTCCCCGGGTGAGAAGGGCGAGGCTGGCACTCCGGTGGCTGCGGGCACCACAGCAGCTGCCATCCCCCGGCGCCATGCGCCCCTGGAGCAGCTGGTTCGCCAAGGTTCCTTCCGTGGCTTCCCAGCGTTGAGCCAGAAGAACTCACCTTTCAAACGGCAGCTGAGCTTGCGGCTGAACGAGCTGCCGTCCACCTTGCAACGCCGCACTGACTTCCAGGTGAAGGGCACAGGTAAGCGGTGGAATCCCCGGGCAGGGGCTGCAGCAGGCCGGGATGGGAGGAGAGGTTGATTAGCACTGTCTGCCAGGGAGAAAGACGGGAGAGGTAGACCACATCTTGATCCATCAGTAATGTCTGCCATGGACAGGGTTAGGCAGTGTCCACCATAGGCGGCTGTGGGAGAGAGCGGACCCAAGTGTCCAGTTTCGCTTGGACGGAAGGAAGACGTTGGCCTTTCTAGCATTTGGCCTGTGAAACTGTTAGGTCTGGCCAGCCCCAGCACTGGCCGTTAAAGAAAGCTCAGTGCAGGGACAAGTATCATGCTTGACTGCTAATGTCTAACCTGGGCCAGAGTGAGGAGGAGTTTATGCCAAGTGGGAGGGCCACCGTGCCAGCCAGCAGTGGGTGAGGCCAGGGTGTGTGTGGCCCTCCTCCTGCTTTGCGCCCCCTGGTGGCCTTAGGGAGAGGGGGCTGCCAACTGCGGAGCAGCCAGGTCAGGGCCAGCAGTCCCCCTCATGGCCAGCTGTTGAGCTGCATGGTCCCTGCCTGTGTCAAGCCCTCAGGAGGTCACCACAACTGCTCTGTTGTCACATCTCTGCCTCTGCCATGGGTGGGATGGGCCAAGGCCAGTAGGGTAGACAGGGCTGGGCTGCTCAGTGGTGTGGCCGACACCCACCGGACAGGACCTGGCTCTTTGCCACACTCTCACTAGGACCAGCTTCATAATGGATGAGGGGCACTGGGGTACCAGCAGTGTCTCCTCTGTGGCCACTCGCAGGCGTTGAGGTCTGGGGTCTGGGGCCCCTGGGGTCCTTGTCCCCGTCAGGCACCAGATACCGCCAATTGCCGTAGAGATGCCACGTGAACATGGCTGTGCACACATGCACGCACCTGTGCCCCTGCCCATCCCACATGCTGGGAGATGCAGGAACTCAGCACATGGAGCTAGAGAGAGCCCAGCGGCACAGCCTGGTCTACTGGCTGACCGCTGGCCCCTTTCTGCCCGTCCAGTGCCCGAGATGGAGCCTCCAGGGGCCAGCGACAGCGATGGCATCAATGCCTTGTGCACTCAGATCAGCTCGTCCTTTGCCAGTGCAGGAGCTCCAGCCCCTGCGGCGCAACCCCCGCCGCCTGCACCTGCAGCAGGTGAGCCGTTTCCCCCATCCCCACAGGTGCCACCCCACTCCTCTCTGCTTGGGGTGGGGGGTTGGGTCAGGGTGGGTCTGGCACAGGTGCCCACCACATGCCTCAGCTCCTCAGGAGCAGGCAGTTTAGACCCTGTGGTCTAGCTTTTGACTCCTGACTCCCAGCTGCCTGCTAATGCAGACCCAGACCCAGGGAGGTAGCAGGTGATGGCTCAAGTCCCTGGGCGCCCTGCCACTCAGGAGGGAGACTCCGTATTGAGTTCCCAGCTTGGGCCCAGTTCCCTGACACTGCAGAAAGTGGACTGACTTGGGTAAAGCTCTCAGCCCAGGTGGGCACCACTGAAGACAGGCAGAGCTGGAGCCTGACACAGCACCTGCTGCAAGGCTCCCGCCTGGGGGTCCTGCCCCTGCAGCCTGTGTCCCTCACGTGCCCTCCCCTTTCTCTCCAGCCACTTCTGCCTGGGGTGAGCCATCCGTGGCCCCCGCAGCCACCTTCCAGCCTGGACACAAGCGGACGCCATCAGAGGCTGAGCGGTGGCTGGAGGAGGTGTCTCAGGTGGCCAAGGCCCAGCAGCAGCAGCAGCAGCAGCAACAGCAGGCAGCTACCGCTGTGCCAGCTGTGCCCACCATGCCCACCATGCCTGCCATGCCTCCGGCCCTACAGCCCTTCCCTGCTCCCATGGGGCCCTTCGACACGGCGCCTGCACAGGTGGCCATGTTCCTGCCGCCCCCGCACATGCAGCCTCCCTTTACCCCCGCCTACCCTGGCCTGGGCTACCCACCCATGCCCCGGATGCCCGTGGTGGGCATCACACCCTCGCAGATGGTGGCCAATGCCTTCTGCTCCGCAGCCCAGCTCCAGCCCCAGCCCGCCACGTTGCTTGGGAAAGCTGGCGCCTTCCCACCCTCTGCCCCACCCAGTGTCCCTGGCACCCAGGCCCGCCCACGTCCCAGTGGGGCGCCCTGGCCCCCAGAGCCTGCGCCCGCCCCAGCGCCCGCGTTGGACCCCTTTGAGGCTCAGTGGGCAGCTTTAGAAGGCAAGGCCACTGCCGAGAAACCTTCCAACCCCTTCTCCGGCGATCTGCAGAAAACCTTTGAGATCGAACTGTAGCCTGGGCCGCCCTGAGCTGCCCACACCTGGATGCCCTGCACCCCTCACCATCTCCGCAAACCCGTCTCTCTGTTGCCCTCCCCCCAACACCCCACAACCACCACGAAACTGACGCCCAGCCTGCAGCAGGACGGGGATCTGGGGCCCAGGACCGCGCTGCGCGCACGCACTGCCAACCGCTCCCCACTAGACGCAGGTGGTGCCCCCCAACCCGGCCCATCCGCAGCGCCCCCCAAACTCCCGTCCCCATTTCTGTTGTTGAGCTTTCGCCCTCCAGGGTTGGGCAGGTTGCAGGAGATGCCCGCCCCGGGTCTGGTCGTCTCCCCGCCCCCACACAGCACAAGCTAAGGGCGTCCTTCTGCCCACCGCTGCGTTCACTGCCAATGCTGTGCCCACCCTGGCGGTCTTCCCCTGGCCCACGGGCGCTAGTGGGGGTGGCGAGGCTGGAGGGTCATGACTGAGGCCCAGAGGCGGGGAGGGGGTAGGGGAAGTTGCTCAGTTACCTCACGTGAGTGCCCGCTGGGGAGGGGGCCAGGAGGAAGTGGGAGGGGTGCCTGGCGGGTACTTTTCTATCTTTTATTTCCAGATTTGTTTTGTATCTAAACTTGCAGATTTGTATTCTATAAGGACAGTCAATAAAGGAAGACTATAACGGTGCCCTCAGGAAGACAGGGTGTGTGTGTGTGGCGGGGGCGCAGAGCGGACAAGGCACTCGCTTCTGGGTGTCCCCACATTGGGGCCTCTTGGAGGGAACCTGGGAGCAGGTGCCACAGTCAGCACCTGCTGGGTGGGTGATGGGGCGTGTCTGGGATGGAGCAGCCCGTTCTGCTTCCCACAGACCAGGAGCCAAGCTCCTGCTCCCTAGTCCTGTGTCAGCACAGTTACCCTTCTGATGGTGCCCGCAGATTCTCACTCTTCCAGCTGGGTGCTTGGTAATTCAAGTGACTGCTATGGCCAGAGATGAGCCGATCCAAAACCAGAAGCCAGGAGCTTCCTCACAATCTCACACATGGGCACACGGGTCCAAGAACCTGGCCTATCCTCTACTGCCTTCCGCATAAGCAGGGAGCTGGGTGGGGCAGGGAGCTGGATGGGAAATGGAGCGGCTGGGACATGAAGCAGTCAGTGCCTGTGTGGGATGGGATGCTGGTGTTTGCAGGGCAGAACATTAGCCAATTGAGCCATCACATCTGCCCCCATAAAGTACATCTATATATATCTATATATAGATATATAGATATAGATATGTAGATAATTCTTTGCAGCACATTGAAATTAGGTAATTGTGTGCAATCAGGATTCTAACCCTATTTGATAGATGGACAAGTCGAGTCACATGCCCAAGGCCCAGGCCTGTTTGCTGGAGAAGCTGGACATCACATCTTACTTCCAGCTGACTAAAACATCAGGCTATGGGAGCCTAGCCCAGGTTTTGGGTGTCTGACCAACAGCCTACACGTGCGAGCCGTGCTGCAGGGCTGGGTGCAGTTCCCGGCTCTGATCCTGACCTTGCAGACCCTAGGGAGGTGGTGGGGAGGCGTACAGTGATGGCTGAAGGAGCTGGGCTCCTGCTCCTTATGGGAGCTCTGGCTTGTGGTTCCTGTTCCTGGCCATGGCAGGCATTGAGGGAGTGATCCAGAGGATGGGAGCTCCCTCTCTCAAAAGGAAGGGAAGGAGGAAGGAAGGAAGGAAGGAAGGGAGGGAGGGAGGGAGGGAGGAAGGAAGGGAGGAAGGAGAAAGAAAGAAAGAAAAGCATTAAAAAAGGTTGGTGGTGGTAATTACTGTTGCATCACAATGCCCTAAGTAGATGTCTGTGATGATGGTATGCCATATGGGCACCTGTTTGTGTCCCGGCTGCTCATCTTCCCTTCCAGCTTTCCCTCCTTGGAAAGCAGTCGAGGATGGCCCAAAGTCTGGGGACCCTGCATCCATGGGGGAGACCAGGAAGATGCTCCTGGCTTCTGGCTTCAGCCTATCCCAGTGTGGCCACGTGGGGAGTGAACCAGTGGATAAAAGATGTCTGTCTCTGTCTCCCTCTCTCTCTGTTTTCTAAAAATATAAACAAACCCCAGAGTCTGCCATCAAGGGCTCCGTGACAATCCCCTAACTTGTTCATGAAATCCAGCACCAGGGAACCCACTGCTGTGTGGGGACATCTGAGGCAAAGTGCGGGCTGGACCCTTCCTCCTGCCCCATCTGCCCAGATATCCCTTCCTGCCGCTGCACCTGCTTCAGGCGCCTCTCCCAGGCCTGTCCTTTACACAGCCTGTGTTTGCACATCCCCCAGTGCCCCCGGAACCCTACAGACCCTGTGTTCCCCCTGGGGACAGAGGAGAGGGGAGGTTCCAAGCTGCCTTGGCCACCTCTTAGTGCCACCAAGTGGAAAGAGGCGACCTCAAGTATTCACCTCTACAGGTGAGCAAGAAGAGGACCAGGGCCGCTGGACAGATGGCTGGGACCACAGGCTACCCATCAAACCTACCTGGACCTCTGTGCCAAGCCCCTCCCTCCACCAGCATTCCCACCGATGGAGCGGGGAGGGGGATGTTTCTGGAGCTCCTAGACCCATCACTGGGAAGGTCCCTCCCTCGGATTCCTCTCCGCCAATTTTCCCATCCCCCTTTGACGCTGGCCCTTGGGGAAACCACAGACTTGGGGTCAACTTCCCACCTACTCAGAAAGCCTGGAGTCTAAACCCTTGCCCTACATGTGTGACCTGGGACCACCTAAGACCAAAGGTGGCATCGCCCCCGACTGAGATGGGGCTGGGTGTCCGCCCCAGGCCGAGTCCCGCCTCTCGTGACTGCCGAGCGCGCTCCATTCCTCTCCTATTGGCTCACCAGCCTCCGTGGGCCGAGCAGCCCATGCAGGGCTGTGGCTGCTGCCTTCGGATTGGGGGCCTTACCCCACTTGCAACCCCCGGGAGCGCGGCGGGACAGTGCCCCCTTGTGGCTGTGGAAGTTGTACGAAAACGTCTGAGCAACTTACAGCCTTGAGCTGGCCAGAGGCAGTCCAGGCCACGGTGGTGTCCCCAGAGTCACCCAGGGACCAGCTGCCACTGCTTTCCCAGGCACATTAGCTGGGAGTTGGATGGAAAGTGCAACAGCCGTGACTCAAATCACTGCTCCTAGAGGCTGTGGCATTGCACCTGCTGCTGCAGCTGATCCACAGTGACTCACACAGCCTGTCCCCAGGGACTTCAAAGTCAGCCTGGGGGAGCAACTAGTGGGAAAACAGGCTCCCCCCGAAACACACCCATTTGTTCATGGAGCCCTACCATCTGCCAGGCACCATGCTAAATCCTGGGGATGCAGAAGTGGGAGGGGACTTAGACAAGCGGTCCCTGCCCAAGTTAAGTGTGCTATCGTGGCTGCTGTGACAATCGGTTACAAATGAAAACAAAGTGGAAGGGGACATAGGATGATCCAAGAGGGGAACAAGCCACATACGGGTGTGTGTGGGAGGGCACTCCAGTGTGTGGCCAGGGATCCAGACCCAAGCAGGTGAGGTCAGAGAGTACTGGGCATGCCAGGCAGATGCAACTTGCCTTGGTGGTATGGGAGCTAGGGGAGGGGTTCTAGTAGCTTGGGGTCCTGACTGTCTTTGTAGGGGTCGGCATGGTAACGCGGGGGTCTCAGCGTGTGTGTGTTCCCGCTGCTCTGCTTCTTGTCCCATGTCCTGCTCATGCACCCGAGGAGAGAAAGGTCCGGGTATCTGAACCCAGATATGAAATTCTGATTCACGGTTTCAGCCAGGCCCAGCCAGCCCTGGCTGTTGCTGCCATTTGGGGAGTGAACCAGCAGGTGGAAGATCTGTCACTGTGTCTTTCAAATAAATCTTTAAAGTCCCTTGAAAAATATAGAAGGTGTCTTCTGTAAAGGCTGTGAGAGCAGCAGCAGCAGCAGACAGTTGAGGACTTCACTGTGTTTAGGACTTCACTGTGTTTAGGACTTTGTGTTTCATTCGCTCCTCCAGCAGGTCTAGAAGGCGACCCACATGACTCTGTCCTTGTTACTGGTGGGAAACAGGGCCACGAGGACAGTGAGGGATTTGCTAAGAACAGAATTTGAACCTTCCTGCCAACCAATCACCTACCTAATAAAGAACATGTGACTGGGCTTGCCCACCCTGGACACTCCTTTTTCTTTTCCACCCCGCAGGGCCCCAGTGATTGGCTCTGGCGTGGCAGGTGACCCCAACCGGCCCAGTGAGAGCCAGCCTGATGATTGCAATGGGAAATCCGAGCAGGGGGAGGGGGTGCCCTCCTTGGTTTCGTGGAGGTACACGTGAGGTCCCCCACGGTAGGAGGCTGATGAGGTCACCACCTTGGGCACTCCCCCTGGAAATGCTGAAACCTGACCCGACACACATGCAGTGGCCTGTGTTGGGCGGTTGTGTCGACTTTGGCAGAAGCCAGGGCTGTGTGTGGATTTTCCAGTTACAAACCCCTTGGAGGCGGCAGCCCCTTAAGCCGGCATCCCGGGGAGTCAGCAGGGCAGTGAACGCTTAGTACCTTGGGCACTGACCAGCCCAGGGCAAGGGGGAGTTTACTGCCCTGCTTTGGGGTGATGTCTGTGAAGCCCTGTGGTAGGGGTGGGTAGAGGGGGGACCAGGGCAGCTGCAGTGACCATCCTGGGTACCCGTCTTAGGACTGGTAGCAGCATGATTTGCCAGTGACGGAGATAGCCTAGCAGCTGCCCAGCCAACAAGCTGAACCCGCCCCTCTGCAGCTGGGCTCTCCGCCCCTTTCAGTCAGCCAAGGCCCACCCCGGTCGGAAAAGATGAAGTGGAAAAATCCAGAAATAAACAATTCATAAGTTTTGCATGCCCTGCCTTCTCCCCCACCCCAAGTGTGTGTTTGTTTATTTGAGAGTCAAGGAGACAGAGAGAGGGAAGCAGAGTTCCCATCTGCTGGTTCACTCCCAAATGTTCCCGCCCGTCTGGGCTGGGGCTGGCCAGGTCCAGCTGGGAGGCGTGGTGGGAGTCCACTGGTCGGCCCTGGCAGCCACCCCTCCCAGTCTATATTGGAACTGGAGTTGGGCGTTGAGCCCAGGCACTCTGCTGGGCCTCTCAGGTGTCTTACCTGCCCAAGCTGCACACCTGCTGTCTGCTGTTCTGAGTAGCGGGGTGATGTCTCCCACAGTCCTGCACTGTCACCCCCTTTGTTCAGCATCCCCACCCTACACACCATTAGTCACTTAGCCAAGCCACTGCCTGGTATGGGGGTGCTTGCATCCAAGGGCTCAGTACCATCCAAAACCTCAGTCACTGACCGGGCCAGTTGGGGTAGGGGGACACTTCTGTGTTAGCCAGCCCCCTTCCTGCCCTCCGCCCCTGCTCGTGACAGGAGCTGAGGTGAGCTGGTCTGTTTCCCCTCAGCTGAGCTCCTTCACCCAACCGGAGTCATGAATCAGCCATGGCAACCATATGAGGTCATCCCGACTTGGGGTCAGGCCGAGAGATTCTGGCCTCACGGAACTGCCAACAGGGTCCGCGCCCTTTGGCACAGAGATCCCCTCTCGGGACGCACCGGCCGCGCACGGGGCCTTGTTTCTAATGAGGAGGAAATGGGGAACAGCTTCGATGTCTGGCAACGCCGCCCTGCTGAATAAACAGAGCACAAACACGAGAGGCTGTGTTTACAGCGTGAGACAAGGGGAGGCTCCCATCGGACGCGGAGCGGGGAAACAGGGGGCTCCAAAAACCATCCATCGCTCGCGTGGTTATGTAAAAGGCGCGCACAGGTGCACACAGGCACAGGCAGGTGCACGCACATCCTGAGGGACGCAGGACGGGGCAAGGCTGGCCGGGATGACGTCAAAGGGTTCACAGCCATGGTGGCGGGGGTGAGGTGGGGTGTGTGCCTGTGTTTGGTTTGTGTGTCTCTGCTTTGTCTTTCTCCCGTCTTGGGCCCCGGAGTGGTACCACGCCAGCCAGTGCACACAGTGTTGGCTGGGAGGGAGCACTGGGTTCCTGGTGTCTGACCTTGGCCTGAGCCCTCTTTATAAAGCTTCAGTTTCTTCATCTGTGAAGCAGGTGCCCCAAGGACCCCAACAATCAAGGAGGCCCTTTGTGATGGCTGCGCTCCATCTCCCTGTCTCTCTGTCCCCTCTGTCCAGGCCCTGAGACCACCAAGTGAGCACAAGGCAGCCTGCACCCCAGCCCCACCTCCTCCTGTCCCCTACCCTGCCCCTTCTCGTGTTTGCTGACCTCAGTGCCCCTTCCACAGGGCACAGCCCCCAGTGCCCCCTGCCTCCTCGCCGCCCCCTCACTGCACACACACCTGCTGCCCACCTGGATCTCTGCTCTCTCCTGTTCTCAACCCCCCGTGTCCGCCGATCCCAAAGCCTGCCCTGCACCCCCTCTCATGAAGAACCCAGTAGCACCCAGAAAATAGGACTGGCAGGATCCAGGGCCAACACCACACATTCCTTTCTTGAGCCTCAGTGATAAAACCTCGCCAGTAACACCGAATGAAAAATAAACACGGCTCAAGAGAGAGAGAGAGAGAGATTTCTTGGGCTTATTGAAAAATTCCAAATTTGAACTTGGTCCCTTGGTGACAGACTGGCAGAACAGAATGGCACGTAACTGTGAGGTTAGGGAGAGAGACCAGGAGAGAGAGACCAGAGTGCAGCCTGAGACCCCCACCCACCAGGCCCTAAGCTGGTTGCGGGGGTGGTTAGCACAGTCTGTTCCCAGAAGTGCTGCCCCTTGCCACCCCACCTACGGGTGGGCACCCTGGCAGGGCTAAAGGAGCTGGGGCAAGGACCCTGACCACCATGGCAATATATGGGACCTCAGCAGGGTGCCAGGAACCATGCTGCACTCCACCCCAGGGAGTCCTTCCAGGCCTCTGCCTTCCCTCCAAGGTTCTACCTCCTGCCAGCAGGGGTGGGCTGGGGATTTTACATCGTCGGAATCAGAAACCGTGTCCTCCTTCACGTCTGGTTTTTCTCATCCAGTGCTGTGAACCCAACACATGGCACTTGGCCAGAGCCGGGAATCCACTGTGGAGCCTGAGCTGGGGCAGGAGTGAGGCTCCTGTCCTGGGCCAATGTCCTGGGGTTGCAGTCCGTTGTTCTACAGCAGCCACAAGGAGCTGGGGCTGGCTGCAGGGGAGGGGAGGGGAGAGCAAGGTCAGGGAGGGAGCCCGAAGCAGACGGTCAGGGCAGACTCCTGCCAGCCGTGAATCTGAGCAGGAGCTGGAAGAGCGCCTGCAGCTGCTGGGGGAGCTCTGGTGGGCAGCGGGGTGGTGCTGGACGCCCCGGGAGAGGGGTGCAGCCAGGTCTGTGTTCTTGATTGTTCCCGTGTTATAAGCTAAGGTGTTGAGCTCATTTTTCCTCACTTCTTTAAGCTTCCTTGAATTGGGTGTTTTTTGGATCTGCTTGGGTGGAGGGAACTCGTTCTGTTTTTTTTCCTCTGTTATTGGCACCCTCGCTGTTCTCTCGGTATCTTTGAAGTTTTGGCATGCACACTCTTTAAAAGACAGTCTTAACCTTCAGGCCGTGACAGCACAATGAAGGCAGCAAGGCGGTGTGGAGCACCCGGGACTGCGTCTTTGATCTTCCCTATTGTATGTATGCAGAACTTGCTCTGGATTTTAGATTCTCTGTGCTAAAAAAAAATTCTTTTTCTTATGTTTCAATTTAATTCATTTATCTGAAAGTCTGAGAATCAAACATGTTATCTAAATGTTTCTTTTTAACATGGAAAGTTCTTTTAAATATTTTAGTTTTCAAAAGCTTTATTTATTTCCTGGAAAGGCAGTTACAGAAAGAGGGCGAGAGAGATGTTGCGTCATCAGTTGATTCCTCAAATGACTGAAATCGTCAGGATTGGGTCCGGCCAAAACCAGGGCCCAGGAGCTCCATCCAGGACTCCCACGGGGGCCACAGGAGCCCAAGTACTGGAGTCATTCCTGCTACCATGGAAAGCACACAATGGGAGGAAGCTGGCATGGGGACCAGAACTAGGAATCCAACCAGGCCCTTCAAACAAGACCTGGAATCCCATTGAAATTATCCTAGTAATTTCAAATTTGGGCCCAGCATGATGGCTCAGTGGCTAAACCCTCCCCTTCAAATGCCAGGATCCCATATGGGTGTCGGTTCATGTCCCCGCTGCTCCGCTTTCCATCCAGCTCACTGCTTGTGGTCTGGGAACGCAGTGGAGGATGGCTCGGGGCTTTGGGATCCTGCACCCGTTGTGGGAGACCTGGAAGAAGCTCCTGACTATCTCAGCTCTGGCAATTGGGGTCACTTGGGGAGCGAATTAGTGGATGAAAGACCTCTCTCTTTCTAAGATTTATTTTTTAAGATGTATTTATTTTTTATTGCAAAATCAGATGCATGGAGAAGAGGATAGACAGAGAGGAAAATCTTCCATCTGATGAATAACTCCCCAAGTGGCTGCAAAGGCAGGAGCTGAGCCAATCCAAAACCAGGAGCCAGGAGCCTCTTCTGAGTCTCCCAAACAGGTGCAGTGTCCCAAGGCTTTGGGCCGTCCTTGACTGCTTTTCCAGGCCACAAGCGGGGAGCTGGATGGGATGCAGGGCTGCTGGGATTAGAACCAGAGTCCATATGGGATCCTGGCACATGCAGGTCGAGGACTTTAGCCGCCAGACTACCACACTGGGCCCAGATTTATTTATTTTTATTGGAAAGGGAAATTTACAAAGAGGAGGAGGAGAGAGAGATCTCCATTGCTGGTTCATTCCCCAAGGAACTCTGACGGCCAGAGATGAACTGATCCAAAGCCAGGGTCCAGGAGCTTCTTCCAGGTCTCCCACACCGGTTCAGAGTTCCAAGGCTTTGGACTATCTCGATTGCTTTCACAGGGCACAGGCAGGCAGCTGGATGGGAAGTGAGCAGCCAGGACACGAACCTTTACCCACACGGAATCCCGGCACATGCACGGCGAGGATTTAGCCACTAGGGTATTGTGCCAGGACTGATTTTTCTCTCTGCACACCAGCGTGTGCATGCAAGGGCATGTATGTGCATACACGTTTTTCTCCCTGAAGCATTAGCAAGTGTTATCAAGTTTATGAAAACAGGGTATCAGACATTTGTTTTGGTGCAAGCATGCTCTGGAGTCCGCAATGTTTTTCCTGCCAGGTGTGACTCATTCACCTGAACTTACTCAGGTCCCTGGCACCCAAGGTGGGCAGGGGTGTTCTCTGAGGCAATCCCCGTGGAGGGTTCAGTCTCCCCTTTGCACCCCCGTCTTTCTCACTTGAGCCCTCAGAGGTGACCCCAAAGGACAGGACACTCCTTCACTGAGCGGCACCTGCAGGGGCGTGACTTCCCAAGAGTGGGGTTCAGCCATGGCAATGGTGGGCAAATTCAAAATGCATAACATAGGTCCAGGGCTCAGACGCTTGGGACCTGCATCCAACACCAGGGTTCGAACCCCAGTACTGGTTGCTGACTCCAACTTCCTGAGGACGCTGCCCATGTGGGAGACCTGGACAGAGTTCCTGCCTCCCTCTCAGTCTCCCATCAGGGTGGCAGAGGGCTGGGAACTTGGGCCATCCCCTGATACCTCCCAGATGCAAGAACAGGAGGTAGGGGAATGGGGCAGAAAAGTGGGCAGTCACGGCTTGAACAAGGCCCTCCCCTCTGGAATGCGGGCATCTCAAACGCAGGCTTAGCTCACGACGCCCCCACAGCCATGCGCATACTCAGTCTTGAGTGGCTCAGTACAAGTGACCTGCCCAGGTCTCCCCTTGGATGTGGCAGTCTGGGCCACGTGAGGAGTCCAGGAGGGGAGCAGCACAGTGCCTGGCACACAGGAGTCGCCCTTGTGGAGGAGGAGGAGGATGCCGAGGAAGACCGGGGACGCCTGGCCGGAGCGGAGCGCGACGGTTCCAGGGGTGGCCACGAGAGCGCGCAGAGGCACAGATCCCGCCCGCCTGGACCTTTTCCCCGGGGACGTTCCACAGGGGAACGCGCCGGCACCCCAAGCACTGAGCACCCCAGACAACTTCGCCATCCTTGGCACAACCCGAGGGGGTAGGGCAGTGAGAGGGTGCGGGTTTCAGAAGCCGGCTCCCAGACCTCCCAACCCCGGGAAGTGAAGGCACCCACAGCGGCTTCCTGGGCAGTGGGAGGCTAAGCGAGTCACCCGCACCGGCTGGGGCTTCTCTCCTGTCTACACTCAGAACCCTCCCTCCCACCCACACAGCCGTAAACCCTTCTGCCCGGAGCCTTCCCTCCTGCACTGGGGTTCTTCTTGGCCTGTCCACGGAGGGACTGTGGGGGTTGAGGGAGGGAGGACGGGGTCAGTGCGTGGGTTGGACTTCCCGAATCCCAGTTGGGAGGACTCTGTGCTCACCTCCCCCTCTGGGGCCTTTCCTCTGGAGTCACAGGTCACAACCACAATGCTCACCCGTGTGAGGCCATCATTCAGTGATTTTTTTTTTTTAATATAGAGTCGTATGCCACAGCCGCTTCGTGCAGATTTGAGCTTGTCCTGCAGCTCCCAGGCGTGGGCAGGAGTCAGGCAGGCCTGACCAGGTAGGACCTCCCCAAGCCATCACTTAAACAGGTTGAGGTGCACCTGCAGAGCGGAAGCAGCTGGCTCACATCCCAGGAGTGCTGCATCCTAGTTTCTCATTAACAGGAAATATCCCCTGCTGTGCCACCCCAGCCTGGGATGCAGTGTCATCTGGACTTAGGATTTCTCCTCTCATCCCTGCTTCCTGCCAAGGTTGTGTCTGGTCCCTCAAGCTCTGCTGCGTGAAGCCCTAGGGGGGAGTGAAAGGGGAGGGCAGCTGGAGGGGGAGGGAGGCCTAAGACAGGGTTCTTCACTGCCACCTCCCACCCCTACCCTGCCTCACAGCTGAGCAATGCTGGTCCAGGTTCTTCTTGGGTTTTGTTGTCTAAAAGGCTGATGTCATTCCCTATGAGTGCCAGTTCATGTTCCAGCTGCTCCACTTCCCATCCAGCTCCCTGTTTGTGGCCTGGAAAAGCAGTTGAGCACAGCCCAAAGCCTTGGGACCCTGAACCGGTGTGGGAGTCCCGGAAGAAGCTCCTGGCTCAGGACCAGAGCAGTAGCCCAGCGGCTAAAGTCCTTGCCTTGAACGCGCTGCAAATGCCATATGGGTGCCAATTTTTTTATTTATTTATTTTTATTGCAAAGTCAGATATACAGAGAGGAGGAGAAACAGAGAAGAAGATCTTCCGTCCGATGATTCACTCCCCAAGTGACCACAATGGCCGGATTCCATATGGAATTCCAGCACGTTCAAGGCAAAAACTTTAGCTACTAGGCAACTGTGCTGGGCCCAATGGGCGCCGATTCTAATCCCAGCTGCTCCACATCCCATCCAGCTCCCTGCTTGTGGCCTGGGAAAGCAGTCGAGGATGGCCCAAAGCCTTGGGAACCTGAACCAGCGTGGGAGACCTGGAGGAGGTTCCTGGCTCCTGGCTTTGGATTGGCACAGTACTGACCGTTGTGGTCACTTGAGGAGTGAATCATCGGACAGAAGATCTTCCTCTCTGTATATCTAAAAAAAAAAAAAAAAAAGAAAAAAGAAAGAAAAGGAAAAAGAGCAGCAGCTCCTGGCTTCTGGTTTCAGCTCAGCTCAGCTCCAGCCATTGGTACCTTTTGGGGAGTGAACCAGCACATGGAATTTATTTATTTATCTCTTTCTTTCTTCTTCCTGCCTTTCTTTCTTTCAAACACTTTTTCTTTTTATTGGAATGTCAGATATACAGAGAGGAGGAGAGACAGAGAGGAAGATCTTCCGTCCGATGATTCACTCCCCAGGTGACCGCAACAGCCGGAGCTGTGCCAATCTGAAGCCGGGAGCTTCTTCTGTGTCTCCCACGCGGGTGCAGGGTCCCAAGGCTTTGGGCCGTCCTCAACTGCTTTCCCAGGCCACAAGCAGGGAGCTGGATGGGAAGTGGGCCTGCTGGGATTAGACTCTGCCCATATGGGATCCCAGAGCACGTGCAAGGCGAGGACTTCAGCCGCTAGGCTACCATGCTGGGCCGACATGGAAAATCTGACTTCCTCCACTGCCCATAATTCTTTGAAGTAAAATAAACCAATGTTGAATCAGAGAGAGTGTGCACCTCTATCTGTTGGTTCACCCTCCAGCCAACTGCAAAGCCTGGGGCGGGACAGGGCCCAAGTTGGGAGGCCAAGCCAGGGCTCCCAGGCAGGGAGGGACCAGGCCATTGGGGCTGCTTGGAGGCTGCTCAGGCTGTCAGGGAGAGCCAGGAGCTGATGTGTGGCGCCGGCGTCTCACCCCTGAGCTCAACCCCCACTCCCTCTTCTGAGCTTGGCTGGGAGAGTGACAACCAAACTGGGCTCTGGTTTTTGCTGTGGACCGGGTCACCCTATCCTGGCTTTGCTGGGAGGATTCTGGGCTCCCTGCAGGGCCATGGCGTGGGCCAGGGGCTCAGGGGCCGGGAGGGCTGCATCGGGCACCCCCCCACCCCACTCCAGTTCTTACTCCAGTCTTGCCCCTGCTCCCTGTGGACAGCCAAGCTGGGCTGGAGGCACGGGTCGGGGCTCAGCCCCCACAGCCCCTGCCTCCTCCCTATGCCCGGCTCGCCCCTGGAGGGAGGGAGAGAGAGAACACGAACAAGGCAGGAGACTCATCAGACGGGGGGGTCGGGGGGGTGGGGTATCCGGGCCGGGGAAGGGGTCATGGCCGAGTCCGGGCCGCGGGGCAGCAGGCTGAGACAAGGAGTACAAAATAGGTGTTTCTTTAATTGAGAACTATAAAAGGAGTGGGGGAGCGCGTGAAGGGGGCGCAGGGCTCGGTTCAGCCCCAGGGTCACGGGCAGCGGGCCACGCGTCGGCCCCGTAGCCCGCAGGGCCCGCGTCCCGGCTCTCCAGGGGCCCGCAGCGGGGCGGCCCGCCGGGGCGCGCGGCTCAGGCGCGGGGCCGCGCTGGCGCGCAATGGTGCGGCTGGTGCGTGGGCGCGAAGCCCGGGCGGCAGACGCAGCGGAAGGAACCGTCGGTGTTGACACAGCGGGCATTGATGCAGAGCGGGGACGCCGCCGCGGCCTCGTCGCACTCGTTGATGTCTGGGAAAGTGGGGGAGATGCCGCAGCCTGAGCGCCCCGGAGCGCGGCTCTGGGGCCACCCGGGCTCCCCAGGCCGCACGAAGTTTGAAAGGCAGGGTGGGCCCTGCCACCTGCAGGCTGTGTGAGCTTGGACAGGTGGCTCAGCCTCTCTGTGCTACCTGCCCAGTCACCTGCGGCCCGGAAGCCACGGGGCTGGCTGCCGGGGCCGCCTGAGCTGCCCGGGACTGGACGGACCGCGATGGCAGCCGTCCACTTGCAGAGCCTCCGCCGAGAGAGCCTGCTCGCCTCCGGGCCCCGCCCCTTGGACAGGCCCCGCCCACAAGCTGACCCCACCTCCCGGCAAGCCCCGCCCCGCGTGTTAGCCCCGCCCCGTCTCTGCCTCTTTCGGTCAAGCCCCGCCCCACCTGCTGGCCTCACCTCCGGGTGAGTCCCGCCCTGCCTCCTGGCAATGGCAAGCCCCGCCCCTGCAGGTAGTCCCGCCCCGATCACAAGCCCCACCCTGCCTGTCTCCGCCTTCCTCGGGCAAGCCACGCCCTACCTACTGGCCCCGCCTCCCGGTCAGCCCCGCCCTTCCCCTGGCCCCGCTCCTCGGGCAAGCCCCGCCCTGCCGGCTAGCCCCGCCCTCACCAACGCAGGCCATGCGCGTGATGTCCAGGCGGTAGCCGTCGAAGCAGTTGCAGGTAAAGCCCTCGGGAACGCGCACACAGCGGCCGTGGTCGCAGCCGTCCAGGATCCCGCACTCCTCCTCTTCCAGGGCCTCGTAGGGCTCGGCCAGGGCACCTGCGGAGGACGCGGTGACCCCAGGTCCCCTCTCCATCCGCCCCGGCCCAGCTGCGTCCCCGGGGTCCCCCAGGCCAAGCCTGCTCTTGTCCAGGCGCCCCGTGCACACCTGCGTAGCCTCCGCCCTCCGATGACTCCTCAGGCTCCGGGAAGGAGCCGCGGGTGTCGCGGGACCGGTAGGGCCAGCCGGTGCCCGGGCCAGAGCGCGCGGGAGCCTCGGGTTCGCTGTAGCGGTCCCCGTCGTCCTCAAAGTCGGGCAGGTCGAAGGGGGGCGCGCCGTAGGGGGCCTCCCGGCGGGCAAAGGGCCCAGGCGGCGGCGGGTAGGGGTCGTAGGGCAGCACGGCTGGTGCATACAGCTCAGGCCCGTATGGGAGGCCCTGGTAAGGCGGCCCTAAGTCTGGCCCATACTCATAGGGGAGTCCAAAGCCACCGGGCCGAGCGGGGCCGTAGGCCGGCGGCCGCAGCACATTGCACAAAGCCTCAAAGTCATCTGTGAACCGCAGGCCCAGGAAGGGTCAGCTGAGTGCCCACCACGCCCGCTCCCCGCCTCCACCCTGCATCCCTGCCTCCCTCCATCCTGCATCCCTGCTCCCCAGAGGAGAGGATGGTAGGACCTGGCCTGGGGCCTAGAAGGGGGAAGAGGGTCTCTGGAGTTGAGTTGAACTCCTAAATGCCTAAATGTAGTGTCCAGGGCACTGTGGGCCCGGCCCCCCACTTTGGGAAAGGGCATTTCCAAGGGGCTTTGTCCTCAGGGGCACCAGAACCCAGCTCCTGGTGCCTGTTGGGCTTGGGAACCCATCACCTCGGGGCTGCTGGATTTCTGTGACTGAGACTTGCAGGTCTTTGAGGGGGTGGCTTGGAAGACAAAGATTTTGGGCTGAATTTTGAGAGCCTGGGGTGGGTTTTCCAGGGCCTGGAGCTCCCTACCCCATCCCCGGGGCAGGGATAGGCAGGGATAGGTGTGGGGGCAGGGCAGGAGGGCACCTGAGTCCTGAGCTGGGCAGAAAGCGCAGTCCATGCCCCAGGCTTCCCCGTAGAGGCAGCAGCACTCGGTATAGGTGGCCTGGCGGTCCAGCCGGGGGCGGCTGCACACGAGGTCAGGCCCCACTTCCTGCCAGCACACCCCTAGGTTGTCATCTGCGGGTGGGCAGACAGCTGGCGTCAGGTCAACATGGGCGCTGGGCCCCCTCTCCACCCTGCACCCCTGCCTCCTGCAGCGGGAGCTGCCTGGCCACCCTCTGCCCTCACACATGCCCCAGGAGCTCCCCAAGGGGGCTACAGGGTCCTGGATGGAGGACGAGGTTTCTTGGGGGTGGGAAGAGGTAGGGTCTAAGGGGTGCCCCCCACCCGGGGCCTGGCTGCTGGAGGGCTGTGTGGCCTGGGAGCGATCGGTCCCTTCTCTGGACGTTCGCATGACGTCTCAGGGTGCAGGAGACATTGTAGGAACAGGAAGTGGGAGAGGAGGGACAGAGAGGGGTGAGGAGACCCAGAGAGGGTGTGGCAGAGAGAGAGAGAGAAGAGAGAGTGACGGAGGGAGAAAGAAGAGGACCCAAGGAGATGGAGCAAACCCATCCAATCCAAAGCCTTAAGACACACACACTCTCTGCAGGGACAGCTGGGGCCCACAGAGAAATGCAGAGAAAGACACCCACAGGAAGCTAGAAAAGGAGTGACCCATGGGCACACAGGGAAGGGACAAAGGAATTCTCATTAGCGCTCTGTACCACCAGGCCACCAAGCAACCCTACAAATGAAATTCCCAGAGCTGGTGCTGTGGTGCAGCATGTTAATCTGCCGGCTGCAACGCCAGCATCCCATATTGGAGTCCTAGCTGTTCTGCTTCCCATCCAGCTCCCTGCTAAGGCACTTGGGAAGGCAGCAGAGGATGGCCCAAGGCTTTGGGTCCCTGCCCACAACGTGGGAGGCCAGGCTGGAGTTCTGGGTTCTGGGCTTTACCCTGGCTCAGGCTCAGCTGTCTGCGGGTATTTGAGGGGTGACCCATTGCTACATCTTTCTGCCAAACGGGAGTTCCCTGGGTTGCGGGCAGGGCTACCGAGGCTCTGGCTTTCGTTGGAGACACAGCGGCGCCGCGAGCCGTCCAGCACGAGCGGGGGCTCGCAGGTGCAGTGATAGGAGCCCACGGTGTTGACACAGCGGCCACCCTCGCACGCTGGCTCCTCGTCCGCGCACTCGTCGTTGTCTGAAAGACAGGGGAGGGGCGGTTATGGGGCCGCCTTCCTGCGCCCCCCACTCCGCCCTGCCCTTTCCCGGTTCCTGGGCAGAGTCTGGGAAGGCCTTCCGGCCGGTGGTGGCCACAGACCAGCCAGGCACCGGCGCAGCAGGCTGGGGACACGCATACCGACGCACTCCAGCCGCTGTGTGTGGTAGTAATAGCCGTTGCTGCAGTAACACGAGTAGCCGGGGGCTGTGTTCACACACACACCGCTCTTGCACACCTGGTCTCGGAAGAGCTGGCATTCATCCACGTCTGCAGGGAGGGTGCACAGGGAAGGGGCAGGGTGGAGGCGATGTATGACGAGGGAAGACAGACGGGGGAAGGTGGCAGCGACCCAGAGGTGGACGGGGACCCGGGACAGGGAGGATGTGGAGACATAAACAGGAGGCAGAGCTGGGCACTGGGGCTCAGGCTGGGCTGGGTGAAATCGGGCCTCACCTCTCCGGAGGCTCAGGTCTCCGCTGGGTGCCAGGTAGCCCCGGCCGTGGGGGCACAGCGACTGGTACTCCGCTGCACATAGAGACCAGCTGAGCATCTGATACCCAGATACCAGCCCGTGCCCTGCACTGCCCACCTGCCAGCCCCTGCCCTGCTCTGTATTGCCCACCTGCCAGGCCCTCCTGCTCCATGTGTGCCTACCCCTCATGCCCATGTGACTGGCAGCTAGCTCCCTCCTGTAGACCTGCCCACCTGTCTCGGGACCTGGGCATTGCTGGATGCGGCAGCCATTGCCCCAGCCCTCGCCCACGGTACAGCAGCACTCCTGCCAGGTCACATTCCGGGCCAGAATGTTGTCACACGCGTCTGGGGCCGCTGTGTCGAAGTAACACTCACGGCGCCCGCTGCTCACGGCTCCCTGCCTGGGGGTGCTGGGCCGCCGGGGCGGGGCTGGTGGGGGCGGCCTGGCCGGCAGGCTGGGACTCTCAGGTGCCTGGGGCTGCGAGGCTGGGAACGAACCTACGGAGGCGAGGGGCTTCAGTGTGGGCCTCCAGACCCTGTTGTCACAGATGGGGAAGGAGGCTGGGGCGGCACTGGCTGACCCATTCCTCCCAGCCACCCCCTCCCATCACTCCCTTTCTGTCATCTCAGCACATCATCTTGGCAGCTCCCCCCACCACCACATGCACACTCTGTCCCGACAGGCGAGAAGTGGATGACAGCAGATTTCCCCAGCCTCCTGGACCCCTCCCTGGGTCTCCACATCCACTGTGTCCCAAACGGGGCCACAGGCTTCATCCACAACACCCTGCCCACCTGGTGTTTACACATGCCCTCCTCCCCTCCCGCGTCACTGCCTGGGTCCCGCCCCATGCTGCCCTGCGCCCGGCCCTGCCCCTGACTGCTCCCTTCCCATCCTCAGTCATCTGCAGCTAACGGTCAAAACCTTCTAATCCTGATTCTAGGGGCTGGTGTTAGGATGGCACTGCACATTAAGCTACCGCTGGCAGTGCCAGTATCAGAGTGCCAGTTCCAGTCCAGGCAGCTCCCCGCTAATGCATCTGGAAAAACAGAGAGGCAGGATGACCCCCGTGTGCCTGGGCCCCTGCCACGCATGTGGCATACCCGGAGGGAGTTCCAGGCTCTAGCTTTGGCCTGGTCATCGTAGTCATCTGTCGCTCACCCTCTCTCCCTGTCACTCTGCCTTTCCAATAAACAAAGCTTTTATAAGCCTTGATTAGGGCTGTGGCATAGCAAGTTAGGCCACTGTCTTCTGCGCCTGCATCCCATGTGGGTACAAGTTCAAGTCTTGGCTGCTCCACTTCCAATCCAGTTCTCTGCTAATGGCCCGACAAAGAATGGAGAGGACGGCTCAAGTGCTTGGGACCCCTGTACCTGCATGGGAGACTTGGAAGAGGCTCCTGGCTCCTGGCTTCAGATAGGCTCAGCTCCAGCCTTTATGGCCACTTGGGAAGTGAACCAGCAACTGGAAGATTCTGTCTCCCCCGCCCCCCTAGAGCTCTGCTTTCCAAATAAATAAAATAAATCCTAATTTTAAAAACATGTGATTTTCCTACTTTCCTGCTCAAAACCCTCATGGTGCCTGTGAGCAGGGCTGCCCTGGCGGCCACAGGCAACACTCTCACTGCCGCCAGCCATGCCCCTCTCATCCCCGCCAGGGTGCTCTGCCTCCAGCCCTGCCTGGGCCTCTCCTGCCTTGCTGGACTCTGGCTGCGCCTGGGAACTCCCCACCCTCAGCCTGGCTCATGTCTGCCTTTCCTACAGGAAGCCCCCCATGTCTCCCCCAAGGCTGGGCCAGGCACCGCATTCCCTCTGGCCGGTGCTTCTGGTGTCTCCAACTCGTCACTCTCTGGTGACATCTCCATTTGCCCCATCAGACCTAAGCCCCTTGAGCACAGAGTGGCATCTCCTGGTCACCGTGGGTGCCGCATGAAGGGCCCAGGCCAGGCTGCAGTTCCCCGGACACCCATGCTAACCCATGTGTTCTGAAGGGTTTAAAACAATATCATTTCACTGATGGCAGCTTTCCACATCAGGAAGCTCTCATTAAACAGATATGCTGGCCTTACCGGCAGCGGTCCGTGGGGGAACACAGCGTCCAGTCATGGGGTCGAACTCCTCAGGACTGTTGGGGCACACGCAGAGGAAGGAGCCTTCCACGTTCTCACACTGGGCGGATCCACACACCCCCTGCAGCGTCTCACACTCATTCACGTCTGTGGGCAGGTAACAACCGCGGAGATGGTTACAGCTCAAGCGGTCCTGACCCCCAACACCACATGGGTGTTTCCTCTATGACATCTTCATGTTGATGACGGGAGGCATGTAGGTACAGACTTTACCCCTAACGATGGCATCAGAGAGGTGGGCCTGGTGCGTGTGTGGTGGGGGGGGTTGGTGTTCTCCGAGTCACTGTAGGGAGACTGGGGTTCAAGGTCTGCCTAGCTATTCTCTTTGTCTCCCGACTCATGGGGTGATCACACATGAGGTGACATGCTACTGTCAGGATGGGGCCACCCGATCCTAAACTCTCATCTCCACACTGTAGGCCGAATGACAGCTCCTACTGTAATACAGGAGTTGGTGTTCACGAAGTTCTGTGGTTGCCAAGGGCTGAAGTTCAGCTTTCAAATAGAATAGGAAGGGGCCGGTGTTGCATTATAGCACAGTGAGCTAAGCTATCGCCTGCCACACCAGCACCCCAGATGGTTGCCGGTTCGAGTCCTGGCTGCTCTACTTCTCATCCAGCTCCCTGCTAAAGTGCCTGGGAAAGCAGCAGAGGATGGACCAAGTGCTTGGGTCCCCTGTACCCATGTGGTAGACCCAGAGGAGGCTCCTGGTTCCTGGTTTTGCACTGACCCAGCTATGTCCATGGCCTTGTTAGGGGAGTGAACCACCAGATGGAAAATCTCTCTCTCTCTCTTCCTCTTTGTGTCACTCTGACTTTGAGATAAGTCCACCAATCTTTCAGCACTAAGAGAACTCTAATGCGGATTTAGAGATGAATCCCAGCAACTCTCAAGTTCACAATGTTTTGGACACAAGGAGAGGAGGAAAGAGACTGACTTCAAGGCACCGCCCAGCACCTGGAGCGTGCACTTGTGCAATGACACCTGTCACCCTGGAGCCCGTGCAGCGAAGCCTGTCCAGCACCCCCTGGAGCCCGTACCCACGCAGTGGCGCCTGTCCCGCGCGCCTTCATAGCCCTGGTCGCAGAGGCACTGGAAGGAGCCCGGCAGGTTCTGGCACACAGCGTGTGCACCGCAGAAGGACCGGTTCCGGCACTCGTCCACATCTGCAAGCAGCATGCAGTCAGGCCACTCACTTTTGGGTCTTGTAGCTCCCTCCTCCCTCTGCTGGCCCCTCGCGCAGGACTCTTGCTGCCACGCACCCTGACATCCGCCTCCTGGTGTGGGCTGATAGCCGGGGTCACAGGCCGGGGTGCAGCGGTAGGACCCTGGGGTGTTCTCACAGCGCTGGGCTCCACAGATGGCTGGACCATACTCCTGGCACTCGTCCACATCTGTGGGGGAGGGGGAAGCGGGCAGGAGACTCTAAAGCCTAACTCGCAGGCTCCTACTGCCACTTCGGTCTTTCTGTCACCTCCTTAGAGGGCACACCACGACAGGTGGCGCCTCTCCTTGTGTGCCAGGACACAGGGCCTGACCCATGGCTGGTGCCCCCAGACTTCCAGAATGAATCCTGTCTCTGGTCCCACGGTTACTATCTGTCTTCCTTTCCTCACCCCACACTGCTTGGATTCATTTCCTAATGTTTCTCCAGGGCCCGGCGCACAATAGGAGCTTCATGGGTTCTTGTGCTTAATGTGTAAAACCAGAGTTGGAAGAGTCACAGGCATCGCTGCCAGAGAGCCAAGGGTGCATTTTGTCTCACATATTCCTGCAACACTGACCTCACCCCATCCCACTGCAGCCCCCAGATCTACATGGTCCCCCTGCAGAGAAGGAGGCAGGGACCGGGACTGGGAGGGACCTGGAAAATCAAGACCGGGCAGAGGGTGGGTCAGAAGGTGGGGCAAAGACAAGGGGCAGGGCTGTGTGTTTCCAGGGGCTGGAGCCTGGGAGAGGACCTGCCAGGGGAGACAGTGAAGGGGGTGGGGCCTTAACAGACAGTGCCAGCACTCAGAAAATTCGGAAAATTGTCTAGTGGAAATGGACGGGCTCCAGGGCAGTCAGGGCTGGGTCTTTTTGGAGGGACAGCTGGAAGGAATGAGTGGTGGGGAGGGCGAGGCGAGGGCAGACCCAAACAGCAAAAGACCCATGGACCCTTGGCCTCAAGCTACAAAGGGGTCTGAGTGGCTTCCACATGAGAGGCATGGCCTGGCTCCTGGCTGGAGTGTGTCCGGTACAGGGGAGGCATGTGGTGGCTGGTGTCCTGGACACCCCAGAGGCATGATGGTAGGAGGGAGGGTGCGACGTATGGAGATCTTCCCCTTAGCCCAAGTGTGCCCCCTTCCTGAATCCCCACGGTGGGAGCTGGGGGCGGGGAGGGCGCCTCACCATCACAGGTACCCTCTGGGCCCGCGTGGTAGCCAGGATCGCAGTCCCGAACACAGCGGTAGGAGCCGGGGGAGTTCTCACAGCGTTGAGAGCCGCACAAGGCTGGGCCTCGCTCGCGACATTCGTCCACATCTGTGAGGGCAGGAAGTGGGAGGCAGGCACAGTGGTTAAATGGGGGGCCGCTTCCTGGGAGCAGGAGGGCAAGAGTGCGAGCGGGGCGTCTCACCGAGGCAGGAGGCGAGGTCCGGGCTGGCACGGTGTCCCGGCGGGCAGAGGCATTCGAAGGAGCCGTCGGTGTTGGTGCAGATGCCGCTCTGGCAAAGGTCTTCCTCGCTGCATTCGTCCACGTCTGCGGGACAGCCCATCGGACACCCAGGGGGCTCCTCCTCCCCGGACACGCCCCTCCAAGACCCCGCCCACGAGCAGGTCCCGCCCTCTCCGGGGACCGCCCACCTGACACTCTAAGACACCTGCCTAACACCCATTGTCCCATTTCCTCCTCTTCTCCTGCTCGAAGTCTGCCCACTCTGGGGCCAGGCCCAGCCTGGGTACAGACCAAGGCAAGAAGCTCCACGGGGTCCGGGTCGGTAGCCAGGGGCGCAGGTGCAGGTGAAGGAGCCGTCGGTGTTGAGGCACTCGCCATGAGGGAAGCAGAAGTCTCCTTCCAGACACTCGTTTATATCTAGGATGTGTGAGAGGTGGAGAGCTCGGACACCTGATTTACCCTCCAACCTGAGCCCCACCCACAAAGCCACAACCTTGCCCACACTGCTTCCCACACGCCCCACAGCCTCCACCTCCATCTGCCTAGGAGCGCAGCCTCTGGTCCCAGGTTACCCACCTGCACAAGGCCCGGGCTGACCTGCCGGTGCCCGGTAGCCTGGCGCACAGCTGCAGCGGTAGGAGCCTTCAGTGTTCGTGCAGTGGCCGTGGGGACCGCACAGGGCGCCAGAACTGCATTCATCTATGTCTGTGGCAGCAGGGTTCCGGTCAAGGCCACATCACAGGATGCAGCCCCTGGGGCGGAGGGGTCATGGGGGGAGGAGATGGAGGAAGCCCTTCCCTGATTCTGGGAATCCTGTGGGACTGTCTGGGGCCAGTGAGGATCAAAGGTGGCCGTCAGGGGCTGGAATTCTGCTGTGAGTCGGGAATCATGAACCCAAACAGGTCCCAGGAAAGGAATTCTAAGGAGTGGGGACAGTGAGATGGGAGCAAGAGAACTACAGTTAGAGTTGTTGGGGTTATGGCTGCATTTATGCTTGGGGTCAAATTCAGGGGTCACAGCTGCCATTTAAGGGCTGTAGTCTGAGGGTGCAACAAGGGTCAGATGTCACAGCCACAGGTCACATGAAACGTCCATGGGTCACACTGTACATTGTCACATTCAGGGTCAAAAGTCACGGGCTTGTTGTCTGGGCCCAGGAATCCCACAGTGTGGGCCAGGCGCTCCATCAGGTCCAGAGGCTGTGGTCTGGTTAAGCCTAGGTCAGGAGGGTAGGGGCCAGGTTGTGACCAAGGTCCAGCCATGGTCTGGTCTGTCTTACCTGTGCACCTGCCACGGTGCAGCTGGTGGCCAGCAGGACAGGCCCTGCACTGGAAGGAGCCAGGTGTGTTCACACACTCCTGCCCAGGACATGCCAGGTGGTTCTCACACTCATCCACATCTGGGGAACAGCAGGGGACATGGTGGCCTTGGAGGAGCAGCCCCACGCCCCCTCCCCTGCCCCTGCATGCTCCTCCCTCCCTCCCCAGCCTCACCCTCGCACGCAGAGCCAGCAGCGTTGGCCTGGAAGCCTGTGGGGCAGACGCACTGGAAACTGCCATGAGTGTTTTCGCATCGACCGTAGGCACAGGGCGAGGGGCTGCGGGCACACTCATCCACGTCTTAGGAAGAAGAGGGGATCCCTCGGGCTGAGGAGGGGGCCCAGGTCTGCGCCCACTGCCGTCACCAGCCACAGTGCCCCCAGTCCTACCCTGTCCCCTCCCTCCCTTCCCCAGTAAACACCTCTTCAGCTCTGGCGTCTTCATCCCCCTTTCTGCTCCTTATCTTCCTCCGGGTTCCCACAACACAACACTCAGTGTCGTGGCGGTGGACCCCCTTAGGCCCCCCCACCTCCCCCAAGCAGATAGTGGCACACAGGCCTGGTCTTGGCACCCTCACCTTGGCAGGGGGCCCCGGGGCCACGGGAGCGGAAGCCGGCAGGGCAGGCACAGTGGTAGGATCCCGCCGTGTTGTCGCAGCGGCCCGGCCCACAGGGCGGAGGCTCCTGAGCGCACTCGTCCACATCCTCCTCGCATGCCGAGCCCCGGAAGCCAGCCGGGCACACACAGCGGAAAGAGCCAGGCAGGTTGGTGCAGGCACCTCGGCCACACAGGCCTGGGCTCTGGGTGCATTCGTCCACATCTGCGTGGGGCCAGGAGCCGGGGTGGGGGTCGGGTGAGTGGTCCTCCTCTGCTCCCTCACCTTCTCCTGGTCCAGCCTCCCACCACCTGTTCTCACTCTTTACTACAGCCTCCCAGAACCACAGACTGTCTCGTGCCCAATTGTTGACCCTCCCCTCCTCACCCTGCCTCTCCGTTCTCCATGACTCAGCCTTCCTACTCCCAGCCCAGGGCTGGACCATGTCCAGGGCCCTCTTTGGCTCCAAGAAGCCCTGCCCTCTGTCTCTGACCAGCCAGCTCCCCCCGTTTGCCCCATGGACCCCACCCCACATCCCCTTCCCAGCTCCTCACCCTGGCAGCCTGCTCCATGTGGGGCAGCCTGGTATCCGGCAGGGCACACGCACAGGAAGCTGCCTGGCGTGTTCTCGCAGCGCCCACCGTCACACGGCGGCGGCACGCGGTGGCATTCGTCCACGTCTGTTGGCACAGAGTGGACGGCTGCGACTGGAGCAGCTGGGCCCAGGAGGTGCCAACGGGACCCAGGCCAGACTGAGCGGGGCCTGGGGCAGGAAGGCGGGGCTTGGAGTGTGGGGGCGGGGCTGGAGAGAGGGGCTTAGGACCAAGGCTGGGGGGAACCGGTGGCACCCAAGCTGAGAGTGAGGGGCTGCTGGAGGACTGTCCAGGGAGGGCAGGGCAAGGGTCAGAAGGGCAGTTTTGGAAACCCGGCAAGAGCAAGGAAGTGGAAGGGGGCAGTTTGGGACTCTGGTTTGGAAGGGATGAAATCAGAAATTGTGGTCAGATTCATTGCAGAAGACAGGAACAAGCTGGTGGCTTAGCGGGGTGGGGCCGGGGTGGGGCCAGGGTGGGTGGGTGGGACAACGGCAGGGGTGGGGTCCCGGCCTTTCGGGGCACCTGCCAGCCCAGAGGGCAACAGGACACAGAGGGCTGGAATGGGGGGTGAGGATGGGGTAAGCAGGTCCCAGGCCTGGGTGGGCCATCACCGTCTCTCACCCAGGCACTCAGCACCCCTGGGACCAGCTCGGAAGCCGGGGCCACACACACAGCGGAAGCTGCCTGGCGTGTTCTCACAGCGCCCGGGGGCACATGGCGGGGGCACGCGGCGACATTCATCCACGTCTGAGGGCACAGAAGGGCCTGGTCACAGGGGGCAAGGAACACCCCCTCCGCCCCAACCACCACCTCCATCAGGCTCACCCAAGCAGTGGGTGCCCTGGGGGCTGAGCCGGAAGCCTGGGTCACAGGCGCAGGTGTAGCCGCTGGGCCTGGGTATGCAGCGTCCTGGGCCACAGACTTGAGGATTGCGCTGACACATTCCCAGGCCAGCACCTGGCAGAGGTGGAGGATGGCCCGTCAGAATTTCCTCCACCTTTGAACCCCAATACAATCCTCACAGTTCCCCGAGCGTAAACGCTTCTCCATCCGACAAATGCACATCTTGCCATGTCCCCTCCGTCTGTGACATCCCTATCCCAGAATCTTCACCTTGCAGCTTCTTCTCCTAGAGCAATTCCGGCAATATCTCCACCAATTCTCCCTACTGGGACCAGTGCCATTGGTGTAGCAGGCTAAGCGCCACCTGCCACACCAGCATCCCAGATGGACACCACTTCAAGTCCTAGCTGCTCTACTTCCCATCCGGCTCTCTGCTAATGTGCCTGGGAAAATAGCACAGGTTGACCCACGAGCTTGGGTACCTGTACCCACATGGGAAAAGCTCTGGGCTCCTGGCTTCAGCCTGGCCCAGTCCTGGCTGTGGTGACTATTTGGAGAGTGAACCAGTGAATAGCTCTCTCTCTCCCATTTCTGTGAATCTGCCTTTCAAAAAAAAAAGGGGGGAGCACACGATAGTGTAGTGGTTAAAGGCCTTGCTTGCACACGCCAACATCCCATATGGGCGCCGGTTCTAATCCCGGCAGCCCTGCTTCCCATCCAGTTCCCTGCTTGTGGCCTAGGAATGCAGTCGAGGATGGCCTAAAGCCTTGGGACCCTGCACCCACATGGGAGACCTGGAAGAGCTCCTGGCTCCTGGTTTCGGATCAGCGCAGCTCCAGCCATTGTGGCCACTCAGGGAGTGAACCATCAGATGGAAGATCTTCCTCTCTGTCTCTCCTCCTCTTTGCATATCCAACTTGCCAATAAAAATAAATAAATCTTTAAAAAAAAAGTTTCCCCCTACTGCACCTGAATCAGTTATCTCAGGACCAGTCCAGGCAGGGATGCTAGGCAAGGGCCGTTCATGGCTGGGACGGTCAGGGCTGACACGCTCATAGCTGGGCCGCTCAGGGGCAGGACGTTCATGGCTGGGCCGCTCAGGGCTGGGCCGTTCATAGCTGGGCCGTTCATGGCTGGGTCGTTCATAGCTGGGCCGCTCAGGGCTGGGCCGTTCATAGCTGGGGCGTTCATAGCTGGGCCGTTCAGGGCTGGGCCGCTCATAGCTGGGCCGCTCAGGGCTGGGCCGCTCAGGGCTGGGCCGCTCAGGGCTGGGACGTTCATAGCTGGGCCGTTCATGGCTGGGCTGAGGCTCTGGCCGGAGTTCTGGATGGTAGGTGGGAAGGACCCCTATAAGCAAAGGGTGCTGGTTAGTGGAGAGCTGGACTTGGGTGTCCCTTTGTCTCTCCTTTGCCTGGGGGTGGAGTGGGGAGCTCGGTCAGTGCATGGAGTACGGCCCCCTCCCCCAGGGGAGCTCACCTGTGGATGGCCGAGCAGTGGCAGGTGGGACACGTGGCCGGCTGACGGCCACACGAGGGAGCTCCTGGCTCAGGGGTCTGGTGTTGTAGCGGAGGTCAGAGGCGGAGTAGTGGTAGCCAGGACCAGCTGGGCAGATCTCCCGAAAGCCCTCTGGGAACGCGAGAAGGCAGAGAGCCAGGGAGAAACACAGTAAGTGGTCTGAGAGCCTTGTGGCGGGGTGGGGTGGTGACCTTGTCAAAGAAGGGGACATCCTGAAGGGTGAAGGTGGAACCAAGATCCTCCCCACCCCATGGTCACAGGGACTCAGGTGGGCAGCAGGGCCTGCTGTGCCTACAAGGGCCTAATCTGGAGGACAAGAAACTGCAGATTTTGTCTAGGTAGGGAGGTCAGGGAGTGAGGGGTCATGTGTGGGTTGGGGTCTATACTGAACGCAGTGGGGACTCAGGAGCTGCAGAGCTGCTCCAACCGCAGGGAAGGGGGCCTGTCTCCGGGACGGGGCTGATCTTGGTTGACAGACTCTAATTTCCACTTGTGGGCAGGGTGGGTTCAGGCTCAGGTGAGCAGGTGTCAGAGGTGGAGGGGGGACTGGGCCAAGGTGCAGCCGGGTTTGAGGGTGATGGGCCTCGGGCTCTTGGGGCACGCTTACCGGAGCCAAAGGGTGGGCAGAGCTGGCAGTCGCGACCCCAGGCCTTGCCCACACGGCTGCAGCAGCAGATCTGTTTGGTAATGTTGCGCAGGATGGGCAGTGAGCAGCCCCCCTCACGAAGCACGCGGAAACAGGGTCCCTTGGCCTCCGAGATCACGTGCTGGGCTGGGGGATGGGGAGGGAATTCTTCAGGGTTGAGCTGCAGGATGTGGAAGGGGGGTGTGGGGTCTGAAGGAGAGCCGAGGGCCCCCAATAACGGGAGTCTGAGGGGTTCAGGGAAGCCCCGGGAAGAGGGTGGTGCTGAAGGGATGGGCAGGCCCCAGACAGTCTGCAGGTGGTGAGAAGCCGCGGGGGTCCTGGCGGGGCGAGGGGGTGGTGGTGGTGGTCTGGGACGGGGCTGGGTGGGAGCCAGACTCGGCCCTCCGCGCATGCGTGCATGCAACTCACAGATGCAGCTGCTGCGGGAGGAGTCGAGCAGGAAGCCGTCGGGGCACACGCACGTGTACCCGCCACGCGTGTTCGCACACTCCCCGTGCTGGCAGCGCCCTCCCGTCGCGCATTCATCCACATCTGCGAGGAGTGAGGAGGTTACCACAGGTGGGACCCTGGCCATCCCCGGCTGCTCGAAGCTGAATCCCTCTCACCACCCTCCCTGTCCCAATTCACCTTCGCAGGACCCATTCACTCTTTCAAAGCCTGTTGGGCAAGGTCCATCTGGGGCGCCCATTCGGTGGGCGTTCCCTATGGAGAGAGGAGTCAGGTGGGCCAGGAACAGGTGGGCGGAACCAGAAGGGAATGGGTGTGGCTTACGCCCTCCGTGGGAGGACCCAGAAGATGGCTTAGCAGGCTTCAGAAGAGCGTGGGTGGCGCCAAGGCCAGGGTCGAGGTGAGCACAGAAGGGTGGGGTGGTCCCAGAGCGCTATGGCCAGATTCAGACAGGAAATGAGACAACCGGGCGAGCGTGGCTAGAAACCCCGGCCCAGGTTACACCTGCGTGCTGGCTAGGAGGAGAGGCAAGGTACCCGCGCTACCCGCGTCGCCCTGCAGCTTGGGGCTTACCCACGTGCGCGGAGCACGGCTGACAGTCGTGAACGCCCCAGGCCGCGCCGTCCCCTCCGCAACACACCTCCTGCGTCCGGAGCCCGGGCAGCGGCGACGCGCACTGTGTGGGCGAAAGTGCGTGAGCGCGCTGCTGCTGGGAGGAGGCACGCTGCTCCGGGTCCTTCCCCGCCCGCCGCGCTTCTCACTTCGCCTCCGCGCAGCTCCCGAAAGCAGTAACCGTAGCCGGAGGCGTCCGAGTAGCCGTCCTCGCGCGGCGCGCTCTGGGCCAGCACCGTGTAGGGCGCCGCCGCTTCCGCCCGCGCCGCCGCCTCCGCCCGCGCCACCGCCTCGGCGTCCGCCTCCTCCCAAGGGCCGGACACACGCTCCACCTGATGCACCACCACCGACGCCTCCTGCGGATGCTCCACATGCACGCTCACCATGGACGCCACGCCTGGAGGGGCGGGGGGCATGGGCGCACAAAGGCATGGCTACTTGGGTTCCCACGGCTGTTACTGCCCATTGGGGGGGAGTGGCGGCAAGGGCGAGCAACGCAAGGGGAATCGCGAGGTCTGGCCACACCCCGCCTCACCGTGCTGGTCGTCGCGGTGGTTGGCCAGTGGCATGGTGTACACGGAGCGGGTGAGGCCTGGCATGGCCGGGGCCGGAGGCCGGGCACCCGACGAGTGCAACTGGCAGAACTTGCCAGCGAAGTCGGGCGGGCAGAGGCAGCGGTCGGGCTTCACGCACACACCGCCGTTGTGACAGATCAAAGGACACAGGTCTGGGGGGGGGATGAATGGAGGGGCGGGGAACGAAGATTCAGGGTCCGCACACACCTGCCACGTAACACCTGCCACTAGCTCAGCACTAAGCATTGCAACTGCGCTCCGGTCTGCACCGCTCGCCCCACCTGCGGCCGCCATCCCTCAGTCCTCCCTGGTCTGCAGCCTCAACCAGCTCCAGTCCCACCACCCCGAGGCCGGCGGATCCCACCGGGTCCGCTTGCCCAGGCCCCGGTCCCGCCCCTGCATCTCGGCCTTAGCACTCAGCCCTTCCCGCGCCCTTGTCTGGCGCGGGGTCCTTGACTGTTCGCGCCCCTCTCTTCCATTGACTCCAACAATTGCGTTTTAGCTGCTCCTGGGCCCAAGTCCCCACTCCCAGTCGGCCCCCTCAGCCTCTGGACCCGCCCACACTTCCTCTCGCCCGGCCCGGCCGCCCCAGCTCCGCCCATTGGCCATGCGCTCCCTTCAGGCCCCGCTCACATCACCTCTCTCTCTCTGTCTGTCTCTCTCTCCATCCCCCCGTGTCCCCGCCCCCCTCCCGACTCCCAGCTCGGCCTTCCCGCCCTCCGGTAGCTCGGGGAGGGGCGCGGGCGGGAGCGCGCGCCTCCTCTCCGCCCGGCGCGCCCTCGCTGGGCCACCGGCCACCTCTGGGCGGGGCGCTGCCAGCTGTGCGGCAGGGGTAAACAAAGAGAGGGGTGCGGCGGGGGGCCAGGGCGGCGGCTCCGCATTCCGGACCCTCGGGGAGCCCCGGGCACGCCGAGCCTCCGGGGTGGGGGGGCAGGTCGTCTCCTCCGAGGGCACCTCCTCCCTGTGTCCCCTGGGGGAGGCAGAGAACAGCTGGAGGCAGCTGTGCCTCGGGGAGGCGGGGAGCGGGCGACTGGGGCCACGGGGAGGCACCGCTGCCCAGACGGAGGCCTCAGTTCAGAAGGGTCAGGGCACAGACTCCCCCCACCCCAGAGACTGTTGCTCCCTCCTGACCAGTCGTTCCCAAGTCCTCGTGGCCAGTTACCCCACACACAGGAGTATGGGGCCCTCTAGGAAACCCCCAGTTAGAGGGGACGGATAATAGAGGGGATGTAGAAGTCCTGAGTCCAGAAGTAAGGGCCTCCACTGACTGGGGAGCCGCTCCCCTCCCCATCACCATTTCACGGGGGAGATGCATCCCCACCCCGCCTCCCAGCACCTGCAAACCCCTTGGGAGGCGCAGCTCTCAAGTCCCCCTGAAGGTGCATGGACTGGGGAGAGCAGCGCTGAGAGAGGCAGGAGGCAGAGCTGCCTGCAAGTGGGAACTTCGTGGGGGAAACGAAGGGGCAGCGCTGCTGGGCAGGGCTTTCTCCTAGGGTGGGCATAGCATGGCCCAGGGCAATGCAATGGGGGTTCTTTGGTGTGGGGCGCCCGACGAACCTTGAGGCTGGGGATGGGGTAGAGAGGAGATTCAGCCAGGGTCTGGACTTCTCTGGACTTGAGGGTCAGACCAGGACTGACCTTGAATGAGTGGCAGGGCCTGGGTCACGCTTAGGGAAGGAATCAAGATCCCAGGGCAAGAAAGGTCTGCAAGTGGCTGGGCAGGGCGAAACTAGCCCTGCCTGGATACACTGCCCAGGCTCCAGGGGTGTTGCGCTGCCTTTTCTTGGCCGGCCTGCAGGCCCCCAGCGCAGCTCCCTGAGGGCGCCCACACCCCCGGGGCTGGCAGATGCACAAGCAGGGCCCCACGCCCCCCAGCCCGGAGACCAGCGGCGAGCTCAGGACATTGGGGTCCTGCTGAGGTCAGCTCTCCCTCCCCTTCGCATGCCCCTTTTTCGTGCCTCCAGGGGCTTGGCACCCGCCTGGGCACGGCGCCTGGCACGGGCGCGTTGGGGCCCGACTGGGAGGGAGGAAGGGGAGGAGAGAAGGCGTGGCCACGGGCGGGGCTCCGGCGGGAGATGAGCTCACGCCGACCCGGGCTGGGCTGGCTGGGGGCCAGGCTGGGCGAGTTCTCGGCGCCAGGGGCCCCCTCTCCCCTACTCCGGAGGGCCCGAGAGGCGTGGGGGCTGGACGCCGCGGACCTGCAAAGCCCTGGCCACCCCGGCCCTCTGGGACAACAGGTGGCTCGGCCTCTGCACTTTACCTGAGCACCTCACCCCCCTCCCCGCCTCAGCTGCTCAACTCGAGAGGTGCCGGTTGCGCACACTCCCGGCTCCATCGCCCCCCGGGGCGCCCCTTTCAGGGGCCTCCCCACGTGGGACCCAGGTCTGGAGGGACACCCCACCCCCACCTGTGGGCCCTCCAGAGCAGACTTCCTTACCCCAATCCTCGCGGGCAACTGAGTACCAGACTCCTAGCACCCACAAACTGAGACATGTCCCCCTGCGGCCCTGCAGCTCTCTCTCTTGGGCCCCAGGAAGATACCTCACTCGAGGTCCCAGAATTCGGGCCACGTTCCCCAAAGTTCTGAGATCTCCACTTTGACTAAAGCCAGGAGAGCGGGCCCCATCCCCTCACGTGGGGACACCATGGGTCCTCAGGAGCACTTTCGCCTTGCAAATTCTGGGCTCTCGAGCACAAACCCCAAAGCTAGAAATTTGGGGTTCCTTTCCCTAACTAGCCCGGAGGTTCCCCAGCGATAAGTGCACACAACATCTGGTCTCTCTCTCCCAACGGGAGGTGGGAGGGATTGCCTACCGCATCCCAGTGGGTCCTCCCCCCACTCTACCCCACCGCACCCCACCCGGGCACCCCTCCCTCGGGACCACCACCCCGCACTCACAGGCGCGGAAGCCGGGTCCCCCGGGGGCCGCCCCGCCGGGCGCGCCGCTGTCCACGCTGGTGGCGTTGCGGGGCGCGCAGGTCGGGGTACAGCGGGAGCCGGTGGGCCCATGGATGCAGCGCAGGCCGCACACGGCCGGGGTGAAACGCACGCGGAGTCGCTCTCGCGGCCGCCCCAGGCCGGGTTGCGGCCCGAGCTGCGCCAGCAGCACCAATAGCGACACCCCGAGCAGCCGCGCGCCGCCCGCCATGGCTGCAGCGCCGCGCTCCGCCGCGCCGCCGCCCCAGCCCGCCCGAGGGGCCCGGCCGCGCCCGCCCGCCCGCCCGCGGGGGAGGACGGCCGCGCCCCCGCTCGGCCCCCCCGGCCCGGCCCCGCTCCCCACCACTCCCTCCCGGGCGGCCGCGCGGGGGCGCGTGGGGCCGGGCGCCCAGCCAGAGGCGCGAAGGCTGGGCGCTGGGCTCACAGCGGGGAGGGGGCGCCCCGACGGCCCCCCACCCGCGCACCAGCAAGTCGCTGGGGAGCGGCAGAGCAGAAAACAGGTGGGGGGAGAGCGGCTTGACCTCCTGGCTGAGCCGAATCCCTAAAGAGGGGGTGCGCTGCACTTGGGAGTTAGGGGGTGTTGCAAGCTCATCTTCCCGGCTAGGCACGGGGAAGGAACCTCATTTTTACGGAGGTCGCCGAGATGGCACACCTGGGTACAGGAAGTAATTAGGGGGTCTTGGAGCCTGGGCTGGAGTGGGGGTGGCAGGACGTTTGAAGATGCAGCCACATCTGGCCAGCCCCCCACACACACCTGGTAGGAGTCAGTATGGATGAGAGGAAGTGATGGATTGAAGCTGTGGGCGGGGGTCCTCACATCTGGACCCAGACCTACATCTGGAAGACTTTAGGATGGAGGGGACACATATGGGCGGAAGGCCAGGGCAAGCAGGGGGCTCAGAGGGTGGCTGAGACTCCTGGTGGGAGGGGGCTGTCACAAAACACAGGGGTAGCGGCAGGGTCTGGGAGGGTGGGGAGGTCTCTGACCCCCAGCCGCCCCGCACACTCCAGCCCTGGGTGCCCGGGGCAGGCGCCAACCCGCACAATCGCTTTTGTTGTCTGAGTTGGTCGGGCTGAGTTCCACCGGGCCAGGGCTCCCCTGGGCGACTGCGGGAGCCTGGACGGCCGGACGCCTGGCTTCCCGGCCCCACCCCCGCGGGTCAGCGCCTCTGGCCTGCCTCTGGGCCTGTCCCGGGCTCACCTCGTGGGGCCGGACGCTGGGGTCCCAGGAGGTGGCCGCTGTGTCCTGAGGGAGGTTGGGCTACAATGGGGGGGGGGGGCCGGGTAGGCTGGGGCTGGACCGTGGGAACCAGACAGCTTTATCTGGCCCGGAACACGCCCCCCCAACTCCCGGGCCGGGCCGGGGAGGAAGGGGCGGGCGTGCTTACCGCGGGCCTGGCTGGCTGGGGTGCGCTGTGGGGGCTGCCTGCGCAGCAACAGTGCCCGGCCGCCTGGCCCCCAGGGCCGCCGGAGTCTCAGTAGAGCTTGGGCCTCCTGGAGCCTAGGCAGGAGGGGGCAGCGGGGCAGTTGTCACGGCAGAGGAGCTGAGTCCCCATTGCTGCCCGGCCACCCAGGGCACCTGTCCAGATCTCCCAGTAGTGGCTCTGCTCTCCTCCACCTCCCCCCTTCCCAGACTGTTTTTTGGGGACCAAGTTGTAAGGGTTCTTTAAGGCTTGGAAAGAAGTAAAGGCTGTGGGAGATGAGGAAGGGAGAGAGAGGAAGAGGAGAGGCAAGATTAGAGGCCTAGACAGGCAAGGAGAGGCCAGCAGAGGTGGGAGGGGGGAGGTCGGTCTGGAGAAACAGAGACAGAGCTGGCAGGACACAGAGAAGGTCACGGAGGCAGAGACAGAGTGAGGGACAAGGGAGAGGGGGAGACAGGCTGGCAGGGCTGGGGTGGGGGAGGGGAGGACCCCCGGAGCAGGAGGGGGAGAGGGGCGGCAGTAAGGGTGGCCGAGCTAGGGGTTCCTGGGGGAGGGTCTGGCGGGGGAGGGAGTGTTCACTCACGTCAGTGGCTGCCAGCTGAGGGACACCTGTTTCTTGCTCACGCTGGGGCTGGGGCTGGGACCAGGGCTGGGGCCAGGGTTGGGGCTGGGGCCAGGGCTGAGGCTGGGCCCAGGAGGCCCTGGAGTCCGGCACTGCTGGTGGCCTTTGCACTTTTCAGGTTGACAGCTTTGGACCCTGCAGGAGGCTTCGGGAACAGGCCAGTGGCTGAGTGCGGAAGGAGACCAAAGTCTCTGTTTCCACTCTGCAGTCAAGATGAAGGCCCAGGGTGGCATGGGGGAGAGAGCCAAGCATGCATGTCCCCCCAAAGCCCACCTCCCACTCTGGGGTGGGGGAACACACCTCGAGTGCAGCGAATCCTTTTAGGTGTCTGACCGGGACAGCAGCGACAGGCGACGATGCTGCAACAAATGAAAGTGGAATGAGTGGAAGTCGTTCAGATCCACTGACAACCCAGTACTCCTGAAAGGGGAGCAGCTGCGGGGCAGGGAAACCGATTCGCGGCTCCAGGGAGCTGGAAATAGATGTGTGACTAGCGTGCCTCAGTTTGGCCATGTGTCCCCATGGGAGGCAAAGGGCCTTCAAGTCCCCAGGGTTGGCGGCCACAGAAATCCGTTCTTACACGTTTATGAAGGGGCTGCGACGGTAAAGTGTTAATAGAAAATGTATTTGTAAAGGCTTTGTTGTTTAAAAAAAATTTTTTTTTTTAAAGAGCCAATTCTAAGCGCAGTTCCGCGCCAACTCTCTGGCACTTGGCCCTCCCACGCGTCCCTGTCCCGGCCACCCCGGGGCTGGCCGGCAGGTGGCGCCACGTGCACAGACCTCCGCGGCCGGGGTGGACAGTCTGGGCTCGGACCGCGGGGTCCCGCGGGGTGCTGAGGTGGAGGGGCGGTCGGGAGCGGCAGCCCGGGCCTAAGCATCCCAGAGCCCGCATGCTCAGGCCCACTCGTGCCGTTGCAGGCTGAGGGCCCTGCAGCCGGCGCCTCCCTCTCTCTGGGTCAGAAGAAAGGGGTCGCTCTGCCAGGCAGCTGGGAGCGCACAGGGGTCTCGCAGCCGCGCTGGTGCAGCAGCCACCCCGGCCCCCCATCCCCCGCCGCCAGACAAGTCCATTATCCGCAGGCCGAGGGGGGACAGGGGACGAGGACGCGCGCCCGGGCTGCCAGCGAGCGGCGCTGGAGGAGGCTGGGAGGGGCGACACCCCGAGGAGGGTACCCCCTGCCTCACCCGGGACGCGGGGCGCACGCAGAGGGGAGGCGGCCCCGAGTGGGGCGAGCCTGGGGGACCCCCGCGCCTGCTGCCGTCCCCTCCCGCCCTGCCTGCGGCTTCACCCCTGCCCGGCCCCGCCCCCGGCGGGCTCGGGTTACTAAACGCATTCGCAGAGACGCGGGCGGGAGCCGAGCCCGCGGCCTTTGTCACGCCGCGCGGGGTGCGGGGCAGTGGGCGCCCTTCGGGGTCGTTCGGCGGGTGCGGGGGTCGGCCATGGCCCCCAAGCCGAGCCTGGGCCTCTGGCCGCGACGTCACCCGTTCAATCCTGCTGTCCTCTCCCAGGAATCTCACAGCCAGTCCGGTGGGACCAGACACGCTTGCCCCTACACGTACACACACCCCCCACACTCTCACAAACACAGTCGCCCTTACACGTACACACACACACTCACCCCTACACGCACACACACACTCGGCCCTATACATACACACACACTTTCGTCCCTATATGTACACACACACTCGCCCCTCACGTACACACCTCCTCACACACACACACACACACTCGCCCCTACATGCACACATTTCCTCACACACTCGTCCCTACACGCACACACTTCCTCACAAACAGTTGCCCTATACATACACACACACTCGCCCCTCACACACTCACTCGCCCCTACACGCACACACACACACTCGCCCCTACACGTACACACACACTCCCTCACACACACACTCACCCACACACATTCTCACACCCGCCCCACACATACACACTCTTGACACATTCACACATTCACCTTACACATACACAGTTACATGCACACACTCCACATCTTCCTGCACCACAGTCTACGTCTTCCTCCCCCTTTCCAGGTCACTTTTAACTAACCCAACTCCCCTGAACGCGGGAACCCCAGGTTCAGCTGCACAAGGCCCCTCCAGCACTTCCTAATACCTGAGAAACCTGGGGGAGCCCCATCCTAGTGGGGGATTCATCCGTCTACCCTTCTAGAAGGACTCTCAGCCTCATCTTGAGACAAATGGGGAGGATGTCCCCAGCACTGCCCGGAGCCTTCCCCATCGCTGCCACACCCCAAGGAACCCCCTCCTCTCAGAATCTCCCGACAAAGTAGGGGCTCCACCAACGCCAGGCACCTGGGGGGGGGGGGGCTCTTTTCCAACCACGGTGGAGAAGTGAGTTCTCAAAGTCCTGGTCCTCCGGGACCACCAGACGGGATGGGTGGAGGGGACGCGACAGAGCAGGGGTGCGGGCGGCGGGGGGCTTACCCGGCCGGGCGGCCCGGGATGACCGTGGCCTCGACGGCGGGCCCGGGGCTGGCGGAGGCGGTGGCCGCGGCTGCGAGGAGCGGCAGCAGCAGCAGCGGCAGCAGCCGGGCCCGGCGCATCGTGTCCCGCGCCGAGTGGCGCTCCGGGCGGGCCGTCCGGCCAGCGGGTCCCGCGCGCGCCCCGACCCCGCCCCGGGCCGACTCACTTTCTCCGCTGTCCCCGCCGCGGGCCGCGAACTTGCCGCCAATCAGAACCCGGCGTGGCGGGCCAATCACGAGGCGGCAGGGGAGGGGCGAGGCGGACAGGTGCGGGGCGGGGGGCGCTCCCGCGCGCGCGGGTTGAGGTTGTAAGGGTGGGCAGGTGTGGGGTCCGGTGCTGGCTCGGCGAACCGTCTCGGGGAGCAGAGACCCCCGGGCAAGATGGGGGGTGGGGGGAGAGGCGGAGGTGCAGGCTTCACCCCTGCACACACACCGCGCTGGGGGCATTTAGCGCCCTCGCTGGTGAAGAAGTTGGAACTCCCGCCATCACCCCCCCCCCCCAGAATTGCACAGTCCAGTCAGCTTCCTTTCTAAGACCCTCCACTGTGCGGAGGCCAAGCCACAGTGGGCATCCATTTGCGTGGGCTCCAGGTGCCCAGCCTGCAAAGTGCCCCTCAAGCCAGCTTCCTCCCTTCCTTAGAGTCCAAAACCCCTGGCCCTGGGGGTGCAGACCCCGTGCATGGCTCAGGGCCTGCATCCCACGTGCGACCCACGAGCCCCCGGCTGGGCTACTCCGCTTCCCACCGGCTCCCAGTTCGTGCACCTGCGAGGCCACAGAATATAGCTCAGGCCCCTGAGTCCCTGCATTGCATGTGGGGGAGGCCGGGGGTAGCTCCTGGCTCCTGAGTTCCCTGGTCCAGTCCTTGCATTTGGGGAGTGAACCAGCAGGTGGAAGGTGTGTGAGAGACCCTGCCTCTTTTCTCCTATAGGCCCCGCCCCTGGAGCTTCAGTCCCTCCCCCCGCCCCTTCTATCCTGCTTCCCTATTAGTTACAGGCCACACTGACCCCACGGAGAACAAGGCCCAGGCCCCATCTCTCCTAACGGTTTGGTCTTTTAAGTTTCCCACTGGGTAGCGCTGGCCACGCCTTCTGGCGACTCAGGCTCCGCCCACGCGGGGAGATCGCGCGGGGTGGGAGGCTGGGGAACCCCCTCGGAAGCTGAACCCCCAGGCCCATCCCAGACTGCGACCAGTCGGTGCCCATCCCCCCACGCACGCTGGTTCCTCCTCCCCCGCAGGTGTCCAGGCCGGGCACACAGTGCCACGCGCACCGTCCTGTCCTGCGCGGAGACCTGGAAGTCGGGGTGCCCCAGGCTCCGGGGACACGCAGCCTTCTCCGGGAGCAGCGACCCCCGCGCCCGGATGCAGGGGGTGAGGGGCGACTCTGTCCCTGGGTGTGCTTTGAGGCCCTGCCTTTCTGGGGTCCCCGAAATCCCTGTGGGTCCCTCGCCGCCCCCTCCCGCCCCATCTCCCCTCTCCCCGTTGCCTACCCTGCGGCTGCAGCAGACGGCTGGGGGCGCTGCCCAAATGTCTCCCTCTGCCTGGGATGCGGGGCAGCGGAATGCTCGTTGCTAGGCAACAGCCTCTGGTTCACCACTGCGACTTCCGGGGGCCGGCAGCGGCTTCCCCGCCCCCCACAGTGGAGCGTCCCCGGCTCCAATTCCTGCCCTCCCCTACCAACCCCGGGGCCGTCATCTTTTGGGGTCTCTCAGATCCCGATCTGAGGAGCCTCCAGCATCCCTCCAGCTTGACATTCCAGAAGCTTCCCCCATTGCGTCCTACTCTCTCCCACACAGCTTTATCCCTGCTATGCAAAACAAAACTCCTGTGCCTTCTAGATGTGCAGCCACCCCAGAGCTTTCTTCCTCTTGGTTCTAGAATAAACGGTCCAGAAACAAAAATGTTCTGGATCCCTGGCATGGCAAACTGCCCCAAACCCCTCTTAGCCCTGCCTGCTCCCAGAACCCCTCTGCTCACAATATGCAGGCTTGCAGTCACAGGCACACCCCCAGCTTGCAGGGCTGCCCTTCAAGAGCTAGGTTCTCTGGCAATCCTACACTCCAGCAAATCCCACTAGGGCCCCAGCAGGGCCAGCAACCTCCTAGTAGTGTCTCTAAGACAGCTGGGGAAGGCACACCCCTCCCCGTATCCCGTGAGTCTCAGCAGGCCAGAAATCCAGGCGTGTAAAACAATTGTACTGCTTCCTTGACTCTCAATCAGCAATTTCCCACATGCTTCCAGCACGTGGGTCCCTCGATAGGCAAGGCGAGAATCCTAAGAGTGTTTGTCCAGAAGCACGAGGGACTGTCCATGTTCCCCACTGTGTACTGGGAGCTATCCGTGTCCCCCCGCTGCTCTCCATGTCTCAGAACCGCTGGGGCCCTGCCCTCAGCACCTCCCCAGGCTCACCCCACTCCTGACCTGGCCCTCTCTCCAGCCTCTTCACTGGCTCATGGGAAAAGAGCAGGGAATTTCCTGTTGGATGTGACATAAGTACAGGCAAGATTTTAGAGAGAGGAAAAAAAAAAAGTCCCAAGATGTCAGGCTGGGGTGCAGGGCCACAGTCCCACATGGGGTGTGTTTGCAGTAGGGAGATTTGGGTTCAAGTGGGCTCCTGAGTGCCCGCGCACTGAAGCCAAGCACCCTTGTGGGATGCAAACACCCTGCTCTTTTCTCAGGGTCACCTCTACTCTACCCTCGTGGGGTCGACCTCGCCTCCCCGCAGGTGAAGGCACGTGACTCCCCCCATCCCCCGTTGCACTAGGCTGGCCACACAGAGGGGTTCGAAAAGGGCCAGTAAGAACTGGTGCTGTGACTGTCACTGCAGATAACTGCCTGAAGTCAGAGGGCGGAACCTGACAGGGCATGGGGTATCCCAGAGGGAGCAGAACCACACCCTGGGGGAGCAGCCGAACCCCTGGATCCAGCCATGCCTGAAGCCAACTGCTGAGCCGACGCATTCCTGCTCTGTGCATGAACTGGAAGTGGGGTTTCCAGAACCCTGCATCTTCCCACCTTCCCTGGAGGTCCCCCGAAGCCTACTGAGAAAGGCAGACAAGACATTGGCAGTGAGGACTTTATTAGGGAGGTAACAGTGGCTTCCAGAAAGGGGGAAATGAGGAAGGGGGTCTAGTAACAGGGCCCAGCCCTGGGAGACCCTGTCCCTGACCACAGGGCTCCAGGAGGGGCCCCCAAAGGCACGGGCAGGTGGCTGTAGTCAAAAAGAGGTCTCGTTGAGCTGCTTCTTGGGGGATGCAAGGGGTGCCCCAAGACTTGTGGAGGGCCGAGGGGCGGGGGTCGGTGGCCGGCGGGGCTCTGGTGCGCTCCGTACCAGTTCCTGGCACCGCTCCACAAAGCTGCCTGTGCCCCGTCGCCGGGCCTCGGCCTGTGGGGGACTGCCCCAGCGGCAGCTCAGGGAGGTGTTGCTGGAAGCCGAATGTAGACTGGGGGAGCAGGGAGGTCCAGAGTGGGGGTGTCATGGTGGGGGGGAGGCTGGGATCCCCCATCCCCACCCCTACCCCCAGGTCACCATTCCTGGTACCCCCAGGGCAGCTACCTGGTGAGTGAGGTCCGAGGTGAGGGGCTGGGATGGGCGCCCCGAGAGGAGGCCGGCGGGGCCAGCTCACACTGCTCCAGCTGCTCCATCAGCTCTTCCTCCGTGAGGCCGCTGGCTGCAGGGCACAAATGCACGTGGGGTCAGGGGGCACAGGGCGAAAGGCAGCAGAGCCCCATGTCAGAGAGTCGGGAAAGGTGACAGGACATGGAGGGGCAGGAACCGAGGACAGATGCTCTGGGAGAGGCAGTGGAAGGGCAGAGAAGTGGGGGCAGAGGGCAAGCAGGGGTCAGAGGATAAACTGGGGGGAGTACCAGGGGCCTGGCCGAGCCCGTCCATGGCAGTGGTCAGGTCCCACATGGCCAGGCTGCCGTTGGCCTGGCCCGTGAGCAGGTAGCGCCGGGGCCGTGAGCCGAGCCGCCGCGAGCCCTCGCACTCCAGCACGGTGAAGGCGGTGGTGGGCGAGCCATCCACAGAGCGCACGGAGCACACCCTGGAGGCGTCAGGGGAGGCTGGGTGGGGGGGTCATACTGCCGGCACCCAGCCCTCCCTCTCCTGTCTGCACCTGACCCAGGGCCACCCCACCACCACCACCATGGCTTTGGTCCCTGCCTCTCCACTGCCCATTCAAGACAGCCAGAGTCGCAGGGCCTCTAGCATCACCCCACCTACCCTCCCACCGTGTGTCCCAAACAGGCCTGGGGTCTGTCCTACACCACAGCTCCACGCTGGTATCCGTAAAAATATCAGCTCATCCCTCCTTCCCTCTCGGCCTCTGCCCTGGGTGCCCCCTGGCTGTGCCCCTCACCGCTGGCCTGTGGATGAGAGGCGCACGAAGAGCTGGCTGGCGCTTGGCACTACTTTCTGCACAAACACCTGCTGGTCATCTCGCTCGCCGTAGGGGCCTGGGGTGGGCGAGGTGGAGGTCAGGGCCTGCTGAGGGACCTTGAGCCCCCTGGGCCAGCAGCAGACACCCTCCCAGACACTGGTCTCATCCCTGGGGTGCTGAAGCCCGGGAGTGGCAGGTTTGGGGGGGTCAGGCTCCTGGGGAGGCAGCAGGGATGGGGGAAGGTGTGCGTGGCAGGTTCCCCAGTGCCAGCTGGGAGGAAGTGGAGCTCACCGGAGGGCAGCAGTGGTCAGCAGGCATGGGGACAGTGTGGGTGCAGGTTGAGGGAGGTTCAACAGGTTAGCCAGTTGGGAGGACAGGGGTTTACAGGGGGTTAGTCAGGTGGGGACAGGGCCTCAGGCACCAATGTCATTGCCAGCGCTACAGCCTCCATGTCCGTCGGCCGCCTCCAGCGCCAGGATCTTGAAGGAGGCGAGTGGGGTGGAACCGGGCTGGGTGGAAATCATGCCTCGGAAGCGGGTCACAGACCATGTCCGCACGTGGTTGTTGTCGGCGCAGACTGAGGGGTGTGGACGATGGAGGGTCAGGACTGGCGCAGTGGACCCTGGAATCCCACCCCTTCAGGGAACCCTCTGCCCCAGAGCCCACGCGACCTGGAATCCTACGAGCTCTGCCTGCTCACCACAGCTGCTGCCCACACCCTGGGCCAGAACCTCAGCGCCCTCCCTAGGCGCCAGCTCCATCACGCTCTCCCACAGGTGCCCAGGGCACGGTAGGCACTCAATCAGTGCTTGCTGAATTGATGCACCTTCCCCCGACCAACTCATTGTCACTTGTGCCATGACATCACAGCTTCGCCCCACCCTCCGCCCCTCCCACACCCAGCCGCCCACCCACCAGAGATGAGGTGTTTCTCAGACAGCATGATCTTGGTCACCGGGCTGCGATGCACTGTGAAGGTCTGGAAGAGCTGGGGCCCCGAACCCACTGTCTCAGGGTGCTGCACGATCACCCGCACACCCCCTGAGCTCGTGCCGTAAGCGATCTCGATCCAGTTCCCGCTGTCACCTGGGGAGAGGTCCTGGCTTACAGAGAGGCCAAGGAGGCCCTGGGGACGGGAAAGCCCCACGGACATGCACAGCAGAGGGAGGGAGGGAGGCTGGAGGGAGAGGAGATGTGGAAGCCGGAGGAGGAGTGTCCAAGGCACAGCTCTGAGGACAGAGAAGGAATTGCAGACTGAACCAAGATGGAAGCTGGGGTGCCTGAGGGACTCCCAGTTCTGCACAGCTTTCTACATGCAATTCTGAGCAGTCTGCAGAACGTGGGGGGATAACGAGCAGGTGGCAACCCTGTGCGCAGTGTGCGCACACACAGGTGAGGGCCATGCACAGTAGCGTGGACACAGAGCAAGCCCAGGGCAGAGGGACAGAAGCAGAGGACAACTGAGCGATGGAGCCACTCATGTGAACCCCAAAACCGGTCTACCACGACTGCTTCGCAAGAACACATCCGTGTAAAAAGACAATGGGACAACCCCGTGGGAACAGTGGTATGGGGAAGGGAAGAAGAGGGTAAGGAATAAACATGTGAAATTACAATGCCACCTTACACAGGAGATGGGCAATGACAAGCTAGGCAGATGGGGCTACTGTTAACTTATTCCCGCTGGGGGGAAAACATTGAGCCAGAATCCCTACCTCACACCATATGTTCAAGCTGATTCAAGATGGAAGCTAAAACCATAAAGGTTCTAGCAGAAAACACTACTGGATGCGGGTATATCGTACAGTTTGGGGGTAGGCAAGGACATCTGAGCTGTAAGGAACAGCAGGGTGGGGACTTGGCCTCGTGGCTGTCACTGGCCCCCAGCTTCCTCTCACATGGGAGTGCTTGGGTTTGCTTCCCAGTTCAGGCAGTTGACTCCAGCTTCCTGTTGATGTACGCCCTAGGAGGCTACAGTGATAGTTCAAGCAGCTGGGCCCCTGCTACCACCCAGGGAGAGACCTGGCTCCTGGAGCTAGACCCCAGGTGGGCCACTCAGGATATGTCAGGGAGTGAATCAGAGGATGAGTGCTCTCTCTTCCCACATGTACAACTACTGTGCTAAGCAAAACCCAGCACACACAATAGGCCATGGACCATGATTCCACTTACATGAAACTTTTCAGAACAGCTAAGTCCACAGACAATGGGGACAGAGTGATAAGAATGTTCTGGAATTCAAAAGTGGTGATGGCTGTACACACAACCTTGTGAATACACAACACTCACACACACAAAACCCCATTGAATGGTGACATCTGGGGTTGGAGTGGAGGGTAAGATGGCAGGTGGGGTAGGGGTCCTGGCTTACTGGTTTTGGGAGTGAGGTAGACGCTGAGGGCGGTGACCCCGTCTTCTGCTGGGTCGCGGTAGAGCTCGCTGACCAGGAGGTCATTGTCTTTCATGCGCAAGGGGAACTTCTGCACATCTGAGTGGAGGAGGGGTGGGCAGGCTTGCTCACAGTGCCACCTCCTGCCTGTTCCCCTGCCCCTGTCCTCCTCCCTGGGGCCGGGGTGGGGTAGGGCAGGGGCAGGCTGCCACTTGCTCACCCACATAGTAGATGGAGCCATTGTTACAGCCAAGGAGGAGGAAGGAGCCGGCGGCGTCATAGCTGGTGATGGGCTGAACCTCCTGGACCTGCGGGGATCAGGAGCGAACAGGGCCCCTGTGGCATGAGCTCCCCTTCCCCCACCCATTCTATCCCCCTTGGGTGCCACCCAGCCCAGCCTCGTCCACTGCCGGGTTCTCTCTGCCCCCACGAGTCTCCAGTGTCCCCTCTGCTTTGTTGCCCACCTCTCTCTCTGTGCCCTGTACCAGTCCTGGCTTCTCTCTGTCCGCCCTCCTCCATCACCTTTCTGCTTCCCTCTACCTGTCCCTCTCCGTTCTCTCAGTAGTAGGAGGAAAACAGCATAGGACGTCTCTCTTTCCTCCTATAACTTTTAGCTTGGGGCCCTGGGAGTGAGGGACATGTGTAGGATTTGGGGTTCCTGCCTCTTGTACTCCCACCCTGTCCCCCACCACTCTAGCTGTCCCGTCTGCTTCAGCAAGGTGACCCTGACGTTTGTTTGCTGGGTCTTGATCACACATATACCCCCTCCCTGGGGGGGCACAGAAAGGAACACCCCCCGACACCCGGATGAGGGGTGGCAGAGACAGACCTGCCAATGCTTGGTGACGGCGTTCCATACCCCGATGCGCCCTGTGTGGCTCGTGGCGATGAGCTGGTTCCCCACAAAGAACAAGGCCTCCACAGGCACCCCAAGATGGAAGACTCCTGTGGGGGGCATGGAGGGCTTGGGCAGGGCGGGGAGCAGGGTGAGCGGGACAAGATGAACACAGAGTTCTCTGCTGGGGTTCGGGGCTCCAACCAGCAGGTGTTTCCCTTCAGAGCCATTCTGCCAACACAGAGCCTTGTGGCCAAGCAGGGGAATGGCACATGGATGGCTAGAATTCCAGAGCCTTCCAGAGGGAGAAGGGAAGGGAGTATGTACAGCAGAGATCCCGCGGGGCAGAGAATTCTCTGGGGCTTGAGAACTGTAGGAAGGAACAGGTTACAAAGCTCTGGGAGTTTCACGGGAAGAAGGTTCTGGAAAAGCTCCAGAAAAGCAGCCATACCTATCTCAGAGCCTCCGCCTTCCACCTGCAGTGCCCACAGCAGGATCTCACTGCCTGTGGCCGCTGCCACCATCTTGTCATGCTCGCCCAGGGCGCCGCCGGGTACCCGGGCTGTGAGCGCCAGGCGCTCAATGGGCCAGTCTAGGCGGGGGCTGGAAAATACCAGCTGCCATCCGGAAGCTTCCTTCAGCCTGCAGGATAGGGTGGGTGTGAAGGAGACACGTCATCAACGCTCACTCCAAGCCACCTGCTCTCAACGGGGCTCAGACCACCTGTCCCTCCCACAGTACCTGTAGCAGACAAGGAATTGGGTGTAGGCTACGGCAATCCAGTTGTGGTGTCCACAGACCAGGCGCACCATTCCCGGCTCCTCTGGCTGCCCTGGGTGGGTCGGGTGGAGAGCAGGGGTCAGGGCAGGGGTCCCCAGGACACCACTGGCCACCCTGATGTCCAAGTCAGGCAGTTACCTGACGGTGAGGGAGGAGCTTTCTCATCCAGCATCCTGCCCAGCAGCCCCGCATTGCCCAAATTTGGGGGCATCGTGTTGCTCCGTCGAACGGGGGCAGGGCGCCCTCCAACCTGCTGTGGTCCCACCAGGCTGTGCCGGTTCCTCCGTTTCACTGGGAACACTGGGGCAGGAGGGAAGAGGGAGCAGGTCACCATCGTGGGGAATCGCAGCTGTCTCTTGGAAAGCACTTAACGGACACATGCTGATTCCTGGCAGGCAATGACAAGTCTCCTAGAGCCCCTCACGGAGAAGGCAATCAGCAACGCCTCTAGTCCCTATTTCCCTTGCGTAGTTTGGCTTGTGGAGAGTAACGTCCATAGCTTCCCTTTAATACTCTCCAAGCAAAGAACCCAGCCTCTTCCCTGGACTACAGCTCCCAGTGGGTACTCAGGCAAGCTTCCAAGCTCCCAACGAGACCCTATTGGCCCACTGGGGAAAATGCTGTTTCCCCACTTTCCTCCCAAGCAGCTCACATAGAACCACAACTCCCATCATTTCTCTGGGCTCACAGCACAGGCACCCAGGGGCTGCAGCCTTGTGGGAAATGTAGTTTTAACCATCTCCCTCTTCTCCCCCAAGGGTTGCGCACCTGGTGGGGGCAGGTACCCATTGAAGAGGACGTTTCCACAGGAAGAGCGATCTAACTCCTCCCGCAGCTGCAGGCGCCGAACTGTGATGGAAGGACTAGGACCTAAGGGACTTGGGGGAGACTCCCTTCCGCCTCCCAATGCCCCCCAGACTCAGGGCTCTTGGACTTTGGGGGTGGAGAGGGGTGAGGGCAGGGAGCATTCAGGGACAGTAGCAGAATGCTTTCCAGGCCGCGAGGATGTTAACGGGGAGGGGGGTCCCCCTTACCCAGAGGAGTGAGCCCATAGAACTGGGCTTCATGCAGGAGGCTGGAGCCGTGGACACCCCTAGGTAGAGAATTGACCTGGGGTCAGGGCTGGGGCACAGGAGTGGGCAGAGAGCTGTTCTGACTGGATCACAGTGATCAGTGGGATGGTGATATGCATGGGCAAAATGGGTACTGAGGGCAATTCTGTGGGCCTATAGTTTTTAAATTGCCAAGGGTGTGGGTGGCACTAACAGAATGGAGCTCCAGTGCACATCTGAGGGGGCCAGACGTGGGGGACCAATGCCCCCTCACCCAACCCAACCTGGGGTCCAGCTCTTTGGTGCGCAGGAAGTTGAGAATGGGGGCGAAGACGGTGGGATCCCTGTCGATGAAGATCTGCGAGAAAGCAGGAGCATGGGGTGGCGGATGGAGAGGGCCAGGGGCTCGGCTGCGTGGGACTGGCACCCCTCCTCCCGCCCGGCTGCCGCCCCCTCTCTGCTCTGGCCCCACTCACGGCTCCGGTCTCATCTTTCAGCGTGGAGATGCGGCCGCTCAGAAGGCTGCAGGGGAAAGGGGCCCACAGCAGGTGTCCCGGGGGGCCGCGGTAGGATGGTGGGTGGTGAGGACACCCCCAAACCCCACCATCCCAGCCCCGCCCCTACCCCCGCTGTCCCCAGCACCTGGAGAAGAAGGAGTCTGGGATCCAGGTCAGGGTCTGGCGAGAGGTGCTGAACCTGCACGGTCAGGGTAAACGGACGCGGGAGGCCAGGGGAGAGGCTGAGGAACGCGGGGTCCCTCCTCGGTCCCCGCTTCTCCCGCCTCTCTTGGGGGGTGCGGGGCGGAGCAGCCTTGATGGACAGGGAATTCCTCCGGGGGAGAGGGCGGGGCCTCCCACGCGCTCCCCGCCCCCTAGGCTGGGGTCTCCGGAATCTTCCACACTCACCTCTTGCCGCCTACATTCAGATGAATCACTTCCCCGGGTGGACCCCGACCCGGGATCCCCTCAGCTGCAGCCGCGGCCGCAGCCATGGTCCCTGGGACAAGCCCAGCCGTCCCGCACTCACTTCCGGGTAGGCACGGACGCCCCGCCTCCGCAACTTGCTCATTGGGTCGGAGACTCTGAGCGCCACCAAGGATTGGGCAGAACTCTCCGCCCATCAAAGCTCAACACTCGGCCTCCTTCAAAGAGGTGCGTCTTTCCTGTCCTGGACGGGGCGGGATCCCGCGGCGCCTTTGTAGGGGAAGTCAGACCAAGTGGCCCCGTCGCTGTTAGGGTTCTCCTTTTAGGAAAGGCATTGACGGGCATGCGAGCCCACATCTGAGGGTACCCCTGGATGTTCTCTGGAGCTACGCGCTCCCCCTCTCCTGCCCCCCCACATCCAGCCCTCCAGGGAGGAACCCAGAAAACGCGAAACAAACCAGCACGGCCTGTGAAAGCCAAAGGGTTTATTGTAGGTACATAGTGTGCGCCCGCCACACTGTCCCACCCTTCCTGGGGCCCCGGCGGCTTCTCCGGGTAGCCTTGGGGGGCGAGGGAGGCTGCCCACAGCCGGCTCCCCCTCTCCCCGGGAAGGTGCACCAGCCAGAAGCATGCAGGGGGGCGGGGGAGGGCTGTCCCTCCCCCCTCCCCTGGGGAAGTGGCATTTACAGCTGGAGGAGGGGAGCAGAGAGAAAGGGCGGGGGATGTCGAGCTGGGACGTCCCTTCGCGGATGCGGGGGTGGGAGGTGGACATTTTGCAAAAATAAACTAAGTCAGGAGTGAACCGCATGGCTCTGCGGCACAGGAGTGCAGGGGCTTGGGCAGGGGGTGCCTTCACTCCCCCATCCCAGCCAGAGAGGTCAAGGCAGCATTGGAAGTGAGGTAAAGGCAGGCAGGAGGGGTCCCCTCTCCACCCCCTAGCACCCTGGATGGCCCAGGGGCCCTCACCAGCGCCCCCGTGCCCATCCCTAGGACAGAGAGGGGACAGGAATGGTCGCCGCCCCCACCACCACCGCCACCCCGACTTCTTGGGGCAGGATCTACGGCATATCGGGGCATGGGGCTCGGCTCAGCAGGCCTCCTGCCCACCCCAGCAAGCTCAGTTATTGCATAAAAATCACTGCGCCCCAGCACCTGGGGTGGAGGGGAAGTTGGCGAGCAGGAAGGGGCTGGTATATGGCTATGGGGGCAGTCGTCCCCTACCACTTCTTGGGGTGCGGGAGAAGGCCCCTCCTTCCCAGTGCCCATCATGGCACGTCCGCAGTGGTGGAACTGGGGGGCTCCGGCCCCTGCGGAGGAGAAAGTGTCTTTGTGCCCACAGTGCAGAGAGGATGGGCGAGGGTGTGGCCCCCGGCTAGGCTGTCACTTCCGGCGCCCGCTGGCCCTGCGCTCCCGCTCCCCGCCCTCCCGCTTGGGGTTGCCCTCATCCGTGGACGACGTGGTGGGCAGCGTCTGGCCCCAGCGGGCGATCTCCGCGTGCTCTGCCACCGAGTTGGCCACGGCCTCCAGCCAGCCATTCATCTCCTCCTGCAGGAAGGAAGGGGGGCGGAGTCAGAACCTCCAATCAGATGCTAACCTGTGCACCTGTTCTAGGAAGTCAGGGAGGAGGCTGCCACACAGCCATGTGGCACCTTCTGTGCCAGGCTCTGTCCAAGACATTCCTGTGTGCTAATGTGTGGAAACTCATGCCACAGCCACATGCTACAGCAGACGGAGTCACGGGTGCCCATGGAGCACTGCCGGGTGTTGGCTGCTGAGGCCTGCCTCTTCTCCCTCTCCACAAGCCCCGGGCTCCCCCACCTCTGCCATCCTGCACATGGCAGCCAAACAGATCTTTCCTCTATGTCACCATCACCCTCCCTTGGACCCAAACCCCACCCTGGCTTCCTCGCATCTCTGGGACAAAACCCAACCTTCTCCAAGTGGGAGACCAGCCTCTTTCCAACCTATCCCCAGCTAAGCCTTGGTGCTCCTCCCCTCACCAGGAGGCCAGACATGGCCAGCGCCTCCAGGCAGCACTCCCAGACCCACCACCCCCATCTCAGGCATTCCTTCCTACAGCCCTGTCCCTTGGAGCCAGGAGCTCAGCAGAGGGATGGGACCAGCTCTCACCTCATCTTTAGCTTGCAGCAAAAACTCGCTGCCATCCTGGGTCCTGCAGGAAGGGGACACAGGACTTGGAGGATCTGGACAAGAGGCCCAGCCCACCTGCTCCCATTCCCTGCCTTCCCCCAAATCCTCCAAGAGCCAGCTGGTTGAGAGAGTGGGAGGCTGGGGCCTTGACGGGGCGGGGAAGGGGGGCTCACTGGAGCTTGAAGACGTGCTTTTTCTTCTTGTAGTCACTGGCCACCTCGCTGGTGGCCTTGTGCAGGCTGAGCAGGGGCTCTCCGCCATGGGTGCCCCCCGAGGCTGGCCCTTTGGAGTCTTTGTAGAAGCCCAGTTCCCCTTTGCTGAGCACGCAGTACAGGCTCACCCACGACCTGGGGTGATGAGAGGAGGCTCAAGGGAGACCCGCAGCCCTCTTCCTGGGGGGCTCTGGGGCCTTTGCCACTGCAGCCGGACTGAGCTGAGAATGGTGCAGAGGCCTTCCCCAGGCTGGTGCCTGCTGTGGTCACACTTCCCCAGGCTGGACTTTCCGAAGGCAAGACAGCCGCGATCTCCACCACCAACCTGTGCTCCCTTCTGCTCTCACCTGCCCCTCACGTGATCTGCTTCCAGCCAAGGGGAGGAAACCCCTACCACGTGCAAAGCCCACCAGGTGCTCCTGTTTATGCTCACCTTGGCTGAGGCACAAGAGAAAGGAACTCCTCCAGACCCCCACCTTCCCACCTGGCCTCTAGGGACTGTGCCCCACCCCACGCCCCTTGCAAGCCAGAGCTCTCCGCATTGGCTGCACTTCCCAGTGGGACATGTGGTGGAACAACAGAGAACTGGAAACCTGTGAGACCCCTCACCCTTCCACTTAGCCCTCCAGGCATGGGCTAAATCCCTCATCAGAGCCTCCTGCAACTGCAAATTTGAGGGCTGACCCACCCCACTCAATGGCCTCTCTGGACTCCACTTCACATTGTCACTGGACACCTCTAGACATCCCTGTACTTTGCTGTTTAGCGGCAGTCAACCTTTGCTTGCTCTAAGTTTGGGTCCTAATTTATTCACTTTCTTAATAGTTTCAGTTCCCCATCTAAGCTCCACTACTTGGCATCAACCTTGGGCCCCGTCCCTCCTGGCCATGGCTTGGCATCCTTGATGTTGAGCTCCGCCCCTCCTCCGACTCCACCCCTTTCCTCATACCCTCCCACCCCACACCTCTTCCTACACTGAACATCCAGAGCCTGGGACCTGCTTCCAGAGTCCCGCCAACTCGCTCACCGGTTCGAGGACTTGCGGTTGGCGTCAAGCTCGCGTTTGCGCAGCAGGAAACCCTCGTGCTGCACCGTGTGCGTGGGTGGCGGTGGCGGTGCGGGGGCAGAGCCGCCCTGGGCCGGGGCGGAGCGCGAGCGCCGGCTGCCCCCGCCCTCGCCCCCATCCCTGGGCCTCGGCCGCCGGCGAGGCTTGGGCCGGTCCCGTGCCCGAGGCCGGTCGGGCCGAGGTGTCCGCTCAGGTGGCTCCAGGCCATTGGGCAGGCGGCCAGGGGGAAGCTCGCGTGGCTGAGGCAGTGACGGCTGTGTGAGGGGAGGGCGGTGAGGAATGCTGTCCATGAGGGGATCTGGGGGCGCCCCCCTGGGCCTGGGGTCCCCTCTGCTTGCTGTCTTGGAGGTGAATGTGTAAAGATCTTAGGGTGCGGGAACTCTTACGGGCCCCTATGAGTTTTGGGAGTGCACCTGCGAGGCGAGGTGAGGCAAGGAGCGGGTAGCAGGGGACCCAGGGCTTGGCACTCCAGGCTGTTCCTGAGATCCTGACTTCTACCTGCTCTGAGGAAGGGGGGGTGTTCCCCAAACTCCAGCTCAGGTGAGGCTCCACTTACCCCAGCGGGGAGCCCTGGGCCGGTTTCCTTCTCCTGTAACTGTTCCACGATGTCAGCCAGAGTGGCCTTCCTGGGGGAGGGGACACAGAGACACCCGGTGGAAGTGGAGGAGGCACATCCTCCCACCCCACCTGGGGGGGTCTGAGATGGCCAGGGTCCCCTCGCAGGGACTTTAAGCAGACAGGGCAAACCAGCCCTTTGGATCCTGGGGACACACAGATGCTTTTCTCCCAGGACGAGGGACCACCCGCCCTAACCAGTTCTAGGTTACTACCAAAGGGGACTAGTATGTGTCCCCTCCTGGACTGTGAGACCCTTGAAGGCAGGGTCCCAATGTACACACACACACTGGCTACCGAGTGGGTGTACCCAGACTATGCCAGCAACAAGGAAAGTTTACTTATAGTAAACAGGACAGGAAGTCACTGACTGCTGACCCAGCGTCCCCCTTTCGGGGACCTTGCGTGTTCTCAAAGACCCAGGCTCCAGGTTGCACTCCCCCAAAGCCCAGTGGCACTCCCTCCCAGCCTTGGCTGTCCTCTCTTGCAGTAGGGTGTGACAACAGCTCCTTCCACCATGCTGCTGGCAATGTGAGAAAGGGACCCAGTGGGGAAACCGAAGCAAGGGCCTTCTCAGCTCAGTGATAATAGGTGCTCTTGGACACCTCCTCCTGAACCCTCTCCTGGACCTGTGTCTGCCCTGCGTCTCCCCCCCCCCCCCACCGCTCTCTGCACCCCACCCCCACCAGTCCCAGGGGCCTCACCCCCTAGCCAGGTCGCCCCTGGTGGGCGTTTCCTGCTCGCTGGACTCCTGTCGTTCCAGCCTCCGCTCCCGTCGCTCGCGCCGCCGCTCCATCTGCTCGTAGCGGCCCAAGGTGAGACTGTGTGCCGCCTCGTGCTGCTCCGTCGACTCCTGGCGCTCGGGCCGCCGCCTCCGGGCTGCCTCCTCCGAGGGCTCCACCGACTCCTGGCGCTCTGGCCGCCGCCGCCTGGGCAGCTCCTCCGCGCGCTCGGTGGATTCCTGACGCTCGGGTCGCGGTGATGGCCGGGCCTGCTCGGTCGCCGCCACTACCGCCGCGGGGGTCGAGGGAGTCCTAGAGGTCTCGGCCGTGTCCTCAGGCGTGGCCGGTGGACCCGTGGCCTCTGCCCTGCCCGGGACCTCGGGCAGCCGGTCAATGCGCGGCTGGAGGCGCTCGGGCTTGAGCTCCTGGCGCACATAGCCCACCCGGGTCCGCACCTCTGCTGACAGCGTGTCCGAGGCCCGGCGGGCCAGGGGCTCCAAGCTCTTCTCGTAGCCCGCGGGCCGCAGCAGGGGCGCCGCCTTGGCCGCCAATTCCGTGGGGTCCCCGAAGAACTTGCGCCCCAGCAGCGGCGTGGGAGGCTGCTTACTCTGTTCTGCTTTGAGTTTCTCGATCTGGGGGAGAGCGGGGAGCCAGGGGCGGGGAAGCAGCTGAGGCCAGGCCTGCAAGGCAGCTCCACGGAGACCACTCTCCCCCCCCAGAAAACCCAAGTGGCCCTGAGCCACTCTGCTGCCCTCGTACAGACACCATTGCTAAGCCACCTCTTGCTGCCTTCCTGACCCCCACTCCCTCCATCCCCTGAGCCCCAGCCACACGGTCTCTCATCATTCTCCCAGATGCCCCCCAACCACCGGGAAACATGTGTTCTAGTGCTTTCCCCCAGTCCTTGATACTGTCCCCAGCCCTCCCTGTTCTGGCCCATCCCTTTGTCAAACACCCCCTTCCCCTCTCCAGCCATCACTGCTGGCCCATCTCTTCCCCCTGTCCCTGGGTGTGTCCGGCCAGGGTCTGCCTGGGCCCTCTCCCACCACAGCCCCTCCCCCAAGCTGTGGGTCTGCTCTGACCGTGGTGAGGCGCCGCAGGGAGCTGAACCTCTCCTCCCAGGCGGCAGCCGCCTTGCGGAAGGCCTCGTGCCTGCGGATGAGTTGCTCCACCTCGTCCACACTGCTGCCCAGCTCCCGGCTCTGCAGCAGTGGCTCCTGGGCCGTCAACCAGGCGTCCGCGACCACCGCCTCCTGTGCAAACTGGTGCACTTCCAGCACTGGGGGTGGGGGTGGTGGAAGGCACACGGGGTGAGGGCTCTCTTCTCCCCTAACCCAGGCCTGCCCCTGTGGGCCTTGTCCACATCAGCCCCTTCTGTAATTGCTTCTGAGGGGTCCACCTGTGCCAGGGGTCCCCCACTCACTCTGCTGTAGCCACTCCCAGTGGCGGTCCCACTTGTCCAACACCTCCTCCTTCCTGGCTCCCAGCTTGTCCAGCTGTGCCTGGATCTGTGCAGGGGGGGTGGGAGGGGCATCAGGAGTGGCTCCCAGGGCAGAGTGCCTGTGGGGGGGTGGGAGGTGCCGAGGGGGACCCCCGGCCCCTCCCCACCTCATCAGCCATCGCACTCTTGTTAAGCAGCAGGGAGCGTCCCAACTCCTGGCAGGCGGACAGCTCGGGGCCCCGCGCCTCCAACTCCGTCTTCAGGCCCTGGTGGTAATTCATAAGCACCTCCACGGACGACACGTCCCTACAGCGGGTAGACAGAGGGCGGGGGGCGGAGGGTCTGAGTTCAGGCGACCTCCCTCCACCCACCAACCCTAGGGACATCCTACAAGTAAATAATGAAGGTACCTCAGGTACCTCAGGAATCCCAGAATTTTTCAACTTTGCAAGATGCCAGCATTTGGCACTACAGTGACTCTAACCTTCCAGGAATTTCAAGGTCAATATTTTAGGCTTTCCAATTAACAAGGCTTCTTAAGGTTCTACTGGCCAACAGCTCCCTACCAGCTGTGCCCATTGTGCAGGTCCCTGAGCCCTGGACATGAGACTAGCCTGTTGGAGACAGGCTGATGGGTAAGGTGCACACTAGCATGCCAGGGTTTCACGTTAAGAATGCCCTTACTGGGCCCGGCGGCGTGGCCTAGCGGCTAAAGTCCTCGCCTTGAAAGCCCCGGGATCCCATATGGGCGCCAGTTCTAATCCCGGCAGCTCCACTTCCCATCCAGCCCCCTGCTTGTGGCCTGGGAAAGCAGTTGAGGACGGCCCAATGCATTGGGACCCTGCACTGCGTGGGAGACCCGGAAGAGGTTCCAGGTTCCCGGCTTCGGATCGGCGCGCATCGGCCCGTTGCGGCTCACTTGGGGAGTGAATCATCGGACGGAAGATCTTCCTCTCTGTCTCTCCTCCTCTCTGTGTATCTGGCTGTAATAAAATGAATAAATCTTTAAAAAAAAAAAAAAAGAATGCCCTTACTTTAATAACTGTTGTCATGTAAGAAGGACCACCTTTTAAGTACCACGGGCTAATGATAATGGGTTAGTGTGACATGAACTTCTCCACTTGCCCACTTAACTGTGTTAACACGGGTCTAAGAACAGTTGAAGTTACGTGCGTAGCTTGCATCATACAGCACCTAGACAGGGCCATGCTAAGGTATTGTGTGTCCAGAGCAAATGCTAGATGCCAGAACATTCTGCAGTTAGCAGTTTCAGCTCCAGAAGACCTCCTGGGTGCACACGTCCTCCTGGCAGTCCCACCCAGCAGGCCCACCTGGCAATGAACATCCCTGGGGCTCTGTGCTGAGAGACGCGTCACTATGTCACCCGGAGCATGTACAATGCCATGCTGTCAGACGGGCCTGCCAGCTGTCCCCGCGTCCCCTCACCCCACTTCACTCTGCTCCACACGACTTCTCTCTTCTATAACACGGCGACTTTGTGTGTGTGTGTGTGCATGCCACACCCTAGGGCAGGGCCCGGTCTTGCCCACCACATGGCACGCCCAGCCCTCCATGAATACCTTCTGAGTAAGTGAATGGAGTTCAGGCACCAGTCACACAAACAACACCACCTGTCCACCCTCTCTGGGTCCTCTTCCTGGCCACGTGGCCAGACTGAATGTCCAGCCTGTGTGTGTGGGGAGGGTTGGGGTGGCACGCAGCCAACAGCAGACATGTGCAGGCGCTGTACCTAATGTACCTAATGCCTTCCTGCTGTTCCTTTGGTCCAGCAAAGGACTCCAAGGGTGGAGTGATGAAGGGCCCCGGGTCTTCTACCTGACACTCACATGGAACCACGTGGGGAAAGCCATGGAGACACCTGATGTGTGAAACCTCACACCCAGGCTGTGATCCCACAGACAGGGCAGCAGTGGGCAGCGGGTAGAGAAGGCAGGGGCATCCCCTGTACTCCGAGTCCCACCAGGGCCAGACATAGAGTCTGAACACAGTGGAACCATCTAGAAGATGGCATTCGGAAGTGCTCCTTGGGTGTTGGCATGTTGGAAGGGCACTGGAGAGGGGAGGCTGCCCGATGCAGTGGGAATCCCAGGGGTGGCAGAGACCAGGGGTACCTGGGCTTGTCGGCTGCCCCGATCTGGCCGGCGATGCCATCCATCCAGGAGAGCAGGTTGCGGGCCTGGCTGTGGAAGCGCAGGGCGTCGGCCGTGGAGCTGACGTGCAGGCGGGCATCCTCACAGGCGGCCAGCAGTTCCTTCCAGCCCTGCAGCACCTCCTGTTCCCGGTTGGCAATGGCCTCAGCATGCTCCCCTGCATACACTGTCCGCAGCTGGGCGGCCCCTTCCTGCAGCTGCCGAACCTGTGGGCACAGTGGGTCGGCACGGGGGGTCTCCACCCCCACAAGGGACCCCACGGATATGTCTGCACCTACAGTCCCTCCTGCCCCTAACCCATCTGCTTTCTGACTTCTATATCTAGCGGGAAGGTTCCCACAACCCTGGGGCTGGGAGGCCCCCTTTGTATCGTGGCTGCCACCTGCTTCTTCAGGTGACCCCAACCTTATCAGGGCTGCCCAAGTCCATTGGGAAAGCCTCTCCTGTTGTAATTACCCTATTGCACACTTATCGTTGCCCCGTTTCCCTCACAGCTACCATGTCATGGCTGTCGGACGTTTGGGTTGAATCCTACGTTTTATGAAATAATTGCCTAGAGGGTCTGCAATTGGCCTAGCAGTTGAGACCCCCATGTTCCACACTGCAGGACCTGAGTCTGATACTATGTGAATAAAGACCCAGGGAGGGGGCAGTGGGATGGCTCAAGTACCTGGGCTCCTGCCACCTACGTGAAAGACCTACGCTGGGCTCCCAGTCCCCAGCTCCCAGCTCCCAGCTCTGGCCCCTCCCTGGATTGCCAGGGCCTCAGAAGAGTGACCTGGCAGTTAGCTTGCAAATAAATGAATGAATTTTAAAATCTTCCGGGTTACCAGTTTCCTTTGACTCTACTACTGGAGGGTTCCCAGGTTTGGTAGCTTCTTCTCCACCTGACTCCTCAGGCCTTGTAATCCCCACTGCTGCTGACCCCATAACTGATTTCTGCCCCTCCCCTCCTATATCCCGGCCCCCCCGCAAGTTCCCTTCAGGAAACCCCCTTACGGTGTAGCACAGGCCAGCTATCTATTCCCCCTGCCCCTCAGCAGGCCTTTAGCCTGTTCTGCCGGCCCCTCCCTCCACCCTGCTGCCCACATCCCCCATGCTGCCCCACCTGGGACACGAGGAGCTGCAGGTCATGCTCAAAGGCCCTCAGTGAACGCTGCATGGAGCTGGCGCTGGGCCTGGGCTCCGGCGGCGCGGTCAGGCGGGGCAGCCGCCTCCTTTTCTCCTCAATTTGGCCCTGCAGCTCCCGGGCATCACTGAAGAACTTGTGCAGCTCCCGTGAGGCAGCCAACAGCTGGGCACGGGTGCCCATGAGCTCCAGCAGCTCGGCCCAGGCCTCATTCAGCCCATCCTTCCACTCGGCCATGGTGGCCGCTGCTGTGTGGCCGCACTCAATCAGCTCGTCCACCATCTGGTTCACAGCCGCCAGCCGCTCCCGCCCTGCTGTGCCCGTCTCATTGGCAAACTCTGAGAATTTCTCCTGCAGCACCTGCCATCAGGGAGGGGGCGGGGAAGGGGTGGGATCACAGCCAAGTGTTGCAAAGGTAGCGCACAGCCCAGCCTCCTTTCAGCCCCCCATCTTGTGGTGGGCGCAAATCATTACAATGATAAAGACAGGGGTTAAGCAGTCAAGCTGCCAGCTGAGATGCCCACATCCCTCATGAATGTCCCTGTGCTGGAGTCCTGGTTCTGTTCCTGATGCCGATCTCCTGCTAATGTGCACTCAGGGAAGCAGCAGGTGCCGGATGGGCTCCCTGCCACCAAGGTGGGCATGGCCTGCATTGGTTTCCAGCTGTTGAGGGCATTTGAATGGGAGCTGTCTGTCTCTGCCTTTTGAGAGAATAAAACCCCGACCTGACCCGGTAGGCTAGTGGCCAAAACCCTTGCCTTGTACATGTTGGGATCCCATATCGGTGCCGGTTTATGTCCGGCAGCTCCACTTCCCATCCAGCTCCCTGCTTGTGGCCTGGGAAAGCAGTGGAGGATGGCCCAAAGCCTTGGGACCCTGCACCCACATGGGAGACCTGGAAGAAGCTCCTGGCTTTGGATCAGCTCAGCTCCAGCCATTGTGGCCACTCAGGGAGTGAACCAGTGGAGGGAAGATCTTTCTGTATGTCTCTCCTTCTCTCTGTAAATTTGACTTTCCAATAAAAAGAAATGAATCTTTTTTAAAAAGAGAGAATAAAACCTCACACATAGTGAGTGTATTTGCTGTAGCAACAATGGTAAGGATAAGAACAGGATGATACTATGTTGCAGTCTGAAGCTGCCATCATCACCATCATCACCATCCTCACGCTGGGACTGAGGGGAACAGGCCCAGAGGACTGGAACATTCCCCACCCCGGCCCACTGGTGTTGTCACCGCTGCGGCTCTCTCTACTCACCGAGACATGCTCAAAGTCCTGACCCAGCTCAGGCGAGCCGGCCACCACCTCCTTTTCTGCGATCCAGTGTTCGAGTTCATCCACCTGGCGGCTGAGCTGGTACAGCCAGTACTGCTGCTCCAGGCCGCCCCTGCGCTCCTCGCCCAGCTCCTTGAGGGCCACGTACAGGCGGTCCACCTGGGACTGCCGCCGGCTTATCTGCTCGCTGACCAAGTGGACAGGGAGGGACCGCCAGGCATGGAGCCCTCTGAGACTCCTGGGACACAGCTGTGACCCCCGCCTTCAATTCTGGGGTGGGGGCTGCCACCTCAGATTCCCCCTCCCCTCGCATCTCAGTGCCCAACGCGGGAGCATGTCACCCCCATCCCAGCCATGCCCAGCCTCTACCTGTCCTTCACTGCAGCTGCCAGCCTACTTGTGCAGACCTGCCTCACCTCCTCTTGAATCTCCCAGCTCACTGGGAGCCCTGCCCTGGGCTCCTCTCAGACCGCACCCCTGGGCCAGGCTTTGGAGAAGCTGCCCTCACCCCCTCTCCCACCCTCTCCTCTCCTCACTTCCATCCTCCCTGGTGTCGCTCGGCCCCGCCCACCTGTCAGGGTGCCCCATCTCCAGCAGCGCCCGGCACTGGCGCGACAGCTGAGCGATGCTTTCCTCGTAGTTCTCCACTCCCTGCTCCAGCTGCAGGTGCTTCTTCAGCAGCTGCAAAGTGCTCTGCTCGTCCTGGGGACACACGGCGCCCTCGTTGAGGCGGCAGTGGCGCCCCCAGGCCCCGCTCCTGCCCCCCAACCCGGGCGCACCTTGCCCTTGTCCTCACTCATCATGAGCAGCTCCTGTTCGCCCAGCCACGCCTCCACCTCGGCCACGTCGAAGTAGTACTGCTCCACCTGGAAGGCGGCGTCCAGCGCGTGCTGCCGCCGCTCCGCCGCCTCCCGCAGGCCGGTCCAGGCGCTTTGCAACTGCTCCAGGCCCCGGCGCACGGCCTCGGCGTCGGGGCTGCGCAGGGACGCCAGCGCGCCCGCGCGCTCCAGTACCTCCTCCAGTCGCGGCCCGTGGGCTTGGATCTCCCGCCGCAGTCCCTGGAGGGCGGGAGGTGGGGACGAATAGAGAGGGACGTTCCTCGTGTTCCTAGCTCTGGGAAGGGGAGGGAAGCTAACCTTGACAGCACCCCCTGGTCGCTAGCCAGGGACTCTGGAAGCGTCATGTGAGCAGTGGCTCCCCAGAGCCCCAGCCTGGCTGGCGGGCAAGCAGTCTGGCGTCAAAGGCAGAGCCAAGGAATGTATGGGGGAGGGGAGACTCCCTAGGTGCGCCTCTGCACTCCAGCTCCACCACCGCAGGTGGAACGCGTTCAGGAGAAACAAACAAACAAACAAACAAAACCACCCTGAGTCTGCATGGCACATTATTTCCCAACAACACAGGGCAGCAACTGCATCCACGGCCCTGACCTGGTATCAAGTACAAATCATCTGGAGACCACGTCATCTGCGTGGGTGCAGGCTGTACCCCGGTACCATGCCATTTTGTCTAAGGGACTTGAGAACCTGCAGATTTGGGCTTTCATGGGGGTCCTGTGTAATAAGGGGCATGGCTTCGGGGGCACAGACAGACGTGCACACACGGAACCATATCACGATTAGAGGACCACCATCCCCTACCAGCTCTGCACCAGCTGAGTCCCTGGCTTCACCTGTGCTGGTTTCCTCACCTGGTACACACAGAGCCAGTAAGACACCTGCTGCCTGCCCAGGGTTGAGCACCAGGGCCACGCCCTCCTCACTCCCTTCACTGACCAGGAACACTCCCATCTCACAGATGAGGACAGCGGAGCACTGCAAGGCACTGGCCAGAGTCCCAAGGTGGGTGGTGACCTGTGGACCAGAGCCTCCCTTGTCGGGGAGGGCGCTGTCGCCTGTTCATCAATCCCCGGTGCATCCCACACTCAGCACTGAACCCGGTAGGGTTCCTCTCTCAGGCAGTGTGAGAACCACTGCTCTAGCCCTTCTTAAGTTCTTACCCAGCTGTGAACAGAGTACCCCATCCCGACTCTTTCAGCTCCAGGTGGCACCCTTTCACCTACTAGACTCCCTATGGCCATTTGCTGGGTTTCTGTATTTCTCGATACTTCATGCTTTCCTGACCCAGCAACCAGTAACTTAGCTCTGCAGTGGGAATCTGACTTTGCTCTTGGAGAACACCCCTTTGCCCCCACCTGAGCCTGGGTCATGGAGGCTCCCCCAGCAGGTTCTGGAGGTGAGGTGAGTGGCCCAGGCCAGGCTAAGTGGCAGTCCAAATCCCTGGCCACCTCAGTGGGTTCAGGGGCAAGCACGGAACTTCAGGTGAACTGAGAAATGTTGTCCCTGGATGGGGGCTGAGTCTTTTTGATTTAATTTTATTTAACTAATTTGTTTTTTGAGAGGGATTAGCTGTCTTCTGTGTGGCCAGGGAGGACAGAGACTCGAATCTGTCAGAGGATTTTAGTGTCTGCAGGAGAGGTCTGACCTGGGCACAAGGCTATCAGAGAGGAACGTGACTCTGCCACACACACAACCCAGACATGCCCAGTGCACATAGAGGGACCTGGATGCCTGGGCATCTGCTGTGGGCCCCTCCATGCCCCTTTCTTGACTCAGGCACCCTGAGCTCTTTTCTGCCATCCGTGCTCCAGTGTGTCCTGGCTCACTCCCTCATCTGGTCCAGCTCACCTGGTTCTTTTTGATGTGCTGCTGCACAGCCTGCAAACCGCTGCCTCTTTCTGTCTGCATGGCCAGTGGCAGTCGCTCCTGAACCCAGGCCTGGGGAGGCAACACAGAGAGTGGGTCAATCGGCATGGAGGGTGTGGGAGGATGCACCCCAGGAGCCCTGCAGCCCAGAACCCAAGGCCCTTCATCCCCATGGAGCCCGGTTACATCTCGCATTTCTCACCTGCCCTCCCCACCTGCTCTGTCTGCCTCTCCTCCACATTCATACCAAGCTCACACCTTATTCTGAGCACCTCCAGTCCTGGCTTCTGGGAGTTTCCGTGCCCCTTCTGCTCTCAGCTGGATTACCCACCACTTCATTTCCTGTCCTGTCTCAGAGGCTCCCTCCTTTCCGGAAGTTTTGGTCGGCTGCCTTCTCCCAGCTTCCATGACCTGGAATTTCCTCCCATCACCGCTCTAGCCACCCAGGGGGCGAGCGTCTCCTCCTCTGCATTCAGAATCCTTTGTGAGCAGCAGTGGGGGTCATCCCTGGTCACCCAAACACCGGGCTGGGTCCACAAGGACCAATGAGTGAGTTAAAGGAATGAATAAGCAAATCAGGAAGTGAGAGAGGGAGAACACCCACAGATGAGTAAAGAGGGGAGGAAGTAACGAAGAGTGAGTGTGAGGTCCTCTGGACGGAGTGGGTGGGTCTCAGTCCTCGGGAGACCCCGCCCCTTGCCCGGTCCCTCCCTTGCCCCCACCTCTCACCAGCTCGTCGTCCAGGTCGTGCGCCACCTGATGCAGTTCCTTGGAGGCGAGCAGCAGGCGGCGGCGCTCCTGCAGCGGCTCCAGCAGGCGCACCAGGCGCTCGCCCACCGCGTTCTGCCGCTCGCCCACCAGCTCCTTGCTCGCCGGCTCCAGCGGCAGCGCCGCGGTCTGCGCTTGCAGCTCTCCCACCTCGCGGTACCACTCCTCCACCTGCGACTCCATCGACTGTAGATGGACAAGGGACAGGGTCAGCCGGGCCTCTCCCCGCTGCCCACGCCTCTGCATCCACCTGGCTTGATGGCTTGTGGAAATGCTGCAGCCCACCTGCGCGGCTGACCGCTGCCTGGGTTCCTGGCTCTGCGGTTCCCGCGGGCGGGCCTAGGTTTCCAGGGAACCTTTCCAGACACCCAACACACACACACACACACACACACACACACCCATAGTGATCTGGGTGACTGACAGGCTGCAGCAGCAAATGAAATGGCCAAAACAGAGCCGGCGAATACACAGGGAAGTCCATGCCTTTCACAGATGTCGACCCTGTCTCCAAGGACCAGATAGATCACTGAGTGAGTGATCACCGCCAACTGGCTGGCCAGCTTGACTGGAGCCCTTCCTTACTCCTTGGATGGAAAACAACTCCAGATGGCTTCCAGGGGTGCAGAAAGGCACTAGAAGGAACCCTTAGAGGGTTTTTTGGTTTTTTGTTTTTACTCATCTTGGGATGGAGGAAATACAAAACCACGGTGACAAAGAGGCATGCACCTGACCCAGTGGGGGAAGGAAAATGCTTCCACATCCACTCAAGTCTTGTGCGTGCTGCAAGACAGAAGGTGAGATGACAGATGGTACACACTAGTGTTAGAGTAAGGAACCAAGCTCACCTAGAAGATCCTGCCTCTTTTATCTCCACAGTGGGTGCTCTCTCTCACACACACACACACCCACACATTTATTTGAAAGGCAGAGAGAGAGAGAGATTCTCCATCTAGATGCTCATTCATTCCCCAGATGATTCCCATGGCTGGAAGAGGGGTGAGGGCTGGGCCTGTTTGAAGCCAGGAACCTAGAAGTCTCTTCTGGCTAACCCTGACCGTTCCCAGGCCCATCAGCAGGGAGCTGGGTCAGAGGCGGAGCAGTGGACTGTAATCTGTACTGTTATTGGATGCCCGTGTCTCAGGCAGTAGCTTAACTCACTGCATCACCACCTCTTCCCCATGAGCAACACTCTTGTGCATTTTTTTTTTTTTTAATGGATTCCTGCTTCCAGAGGATGAGCACCGGGAGGAGGGAGTTCCGTATAGTTCACTGCTATTACTCCCCAGTGTCTAGGACAGTGCCTGGCTCAACCACAGGTCTTGCATGAGGCCTTGTCCAATGCATACATGAATCACTTTCACGGCCTAGGAGAGAAATTGGGTCTCAGACATGTGGGCAGGCAGCAGAGGAAGAAATGAGCGTGGTCCCACCAATGGGCGGGGAAATGCAGATTAACTTGAGATGCCCTTTCCAGTTATCTGATTGGCTGAAAGGGAAGAGATTGAAACGATGTAGCGGGTGGATGGGCACACTTGGCCAGTGCCAGTTGTGGCATAGATTGGCAGAGCTCTTTTGGAAAGGCGGTGAGCCAGGTCCTTCTCTGAGTGCAAAAGTGTGCAGAAGCCTGGCCTGGCACCTGTCTTTCCACTTCCAGGAATATGCGTCAAGGAGCCCTGGCGTGCAGTCATGAGGACTGGTCCAAGGAATTTCACTGTCACAGAGTTTATAGGGGAAGCAGAACTGGGAACAACTTGCAATACTGCCATCCCATATCAGAGTATTGGTTTGAGTCCCAGTTGCTCTGCTTCCAATCCAGCTTCTTACCACTGTGCCTGGGATGGCAGCTCTTGGGTCCCTGGATGGAGAGCCAGGCTCCTGGCTTGGGTCCGGCCCAAGCTGTTGCGGCCATTTGAAAGTGTTTGAACAGATGGAGGATTTTTTCCCCTCAGTCTCCCTTTCAGATAAATAAATAAGTCCTTTTGAACAAAGTGAAATCAGCCCATGTTACCATGGAATACCTGCTAAGAGTTACTGCTAAAAGGGACCAGCATGCTAACCTTGACATACAAAACGTATTCACAGTGGACGTTTTTTTGCACACGCATGAAAATTCCCTGGAGTAAACAAAGAAACTAACCACAGACAGCATCTTCTTGGGGGATGAGAACTAAGGGGATGGAAACCAGGGGAGGCTGCAGAAGATTTTCATGCAGAATTTTTTACATCTTTTTTTTTTTTTGAGGTTTGAACCATGAAAATTCATTTGGAAACTTAAACATGAGAAATAGGAGACAAACGTTTCCAGGGGACCCTGTGAACCCATAGGATGAGGTCTAGCAGGCTGTGCGCCAGATCCTCCTGGAGGCTCCCGGGAGGTGGGCTGAAGGCAGACTGGGTTAGGAAGACCTTGTACTAAAGGAATATATTTACATATTTCTTGTATGATTCCTAACAGATGGAAGGAACTCAAGGGAAGAAAACAAAGTCACAATAAAATTAAGTGATACCAGATTCAGACAGGCCAAAACCCAAGACCCTCATCGGGACTTCAGTTCCCAAGTCCTGCAGCAGAGTTGCTGGTTTTGCCTGCCCAACTTCTGTCCCTTCCTTTCCAACACCTCAAACCCCCTGCTTTGGGTCTCAGCTTCTTGGAGGAACTAAAGAAACTCAAATCCCAGGACTGGTCATCCGACCCAAGCCTAGCCAATCAGAGCAGTGAAATCATTCTGGCTGCCATTGGGGTCAGAGATGCTCATGCTACCAACATGGGCCAATGAGAACCCCTTGGGCTTTCCCAAGAGACTGCAACACAAAAGACTAAGAATAACAACTGTGATTCGGGCCCGGCCAATGAGATCACTGACTCTCTCGGCCACAGGGATTGGATCCGAGCAGGGCATGTGACAAAGGCAAGTCAATGAAAATGCTTCCCGCTTTTGCTTGGAACGTGTGCAACAGTTCTCCTGGGCTCCATGCTCAGTGTTGGGATGTGGACCTGGGACCATGGGATCCACAGCTGCCACCACAAAGGGGAGACTCGCCAACCATGGGGCCAACACCAACCAGCGTGGGGTTCAGAAACAAGGACGGGAAGATTCTTGAGGCTGGTGTTTGGCTCAGCTGTTAAGAGGCCCATGTTCCATATCAGCACGCCCAGCTTTGCTTCTGATCTGGCTTCCTGCTGATGTGCTGGTTCAAGAACTTGAGCCTCTGTCACTTGTTTTGGGAGACCCAGATGTTTAGTCTGGCCTACTCTTGGCTGTTGCCAAGGAAGTGAACCAGCAGATGGACGATTCCTCTCTTTCTATCTCTTTCTCCCCTTTCCTTTCCAAAGAGATTCCTGAAGACATAACAGAGTAACCCAGCCATTCTTGAAGCTATATACCACATGGAGTTTTCAGAGTTGTGTGCCAACAAAGTTCCTTTTCAGCTCAAGTGGCTTTGGGCTGGAGTTCTTGAATTTTCTTCAAGAGACACAGAGGGAAAGACTGAATACTCCCACTCCCTGGTTCTCTCCCCAAATGACCATGACAACTGGAGTGAAGCTCCAAATTCACCATACGTCCAGGCAGCAAGAGCCAGCTCACTTGAGTCATCAGTATTGAAAGCCAGTATCCATGTCAAGTGCTTGTATACAGGACACACATGTCTTACATGATGTCTGAACTGTGGGGTTGCCTGTCCCTAACCTGGGGTCTTCAGGGGCTATACCCCAGGCAGTCCTGATGGATGAGGGAAAACAATCTTGTGCATAAAAACCATGTAAGATGAAAATTTAAAAAGGCACAATGGCAAGCTACAGAAGAATCAGGGCAGCACCATGACACAGTGGGTCAAGCCACTACAGTGCCAGTATCCCATTTGGACACTGGTTTCAAGTTCCAGCTGCTCTACTTCCAATCCAACTCGCTACTTCTACATCTTGGAAAAACCGTGGAAAATGGCCCAAGCGCTTGGGCCCCTGCACCCATGTGGGAGTCTCAAAGCAGGTTCCTGTCTCCTGGCTTTGCTCTGGTCTAGCCCTGACCACGGGAGCCCTTTGGAGAGTGAATCAGGGGGTGGAAGATCTCTGTCTCTGTCACCCTGTCTTTCAAATAAATAGAATAACAATTTGGGGGAAAAAATTCAGTTACCCAGAACTTCCTTTAGAGCCTTTTGCCTACAAAATCATGGTGCTAATGTGCAGGTTAAAATTGTAGGACTTTCCAAGATTGTCTGAAACATGCTACACATGGCAGCTCCACACACCAACTCTGCTCACAGAACACCACATGTTCTGGGCACCCACTTACTGCCTGCAAACAGGGGCAGAGAGTATACAGGCAGAGACCCATCAATGGGTCCCCAAAAAGCAGCCCAAACCTTCTTTCACACTGAGTGATGTAGGAAATGTTCCAATGCACCTGGACAGAGATGGCTGCTGCAATGCTGGCGCTCCAGAGACAGTCCCGGCATTCCTCAGCAGAAGGTTGCCTAACATCACTGCCATGCCACCCTAGGGAATATTATGCAACTGTTTAAGAGGAGGAGGCACTTCTGGGTACCCACCTAGGTCACACGCGATGGGACAAGAAAGCAGATGCAGCATGTTCTGTAAATGTGGACGAGGAAGTTTCCATCGCTGGAGGTGTGTGTGTGGCGCGCGCGCGCATGTGTGTGTGTGTGTGTGTCTTTGTGTGACAGGAAGGAGGATAAACTTTACTTTCCACTCCTCATCCTCCTGCCAGAACTCCACACAGCCCAGCCACGACAGGTCACACAATCCGTGTTGCAGGATCCCAGCTGCATGGGAACCATGTGTTGTATGACTCCGAACACATGACCCATCTGGGACAGGCAAATCCACAGATACACGAAGTAGAGAGACAGAGGGAGGAATGGGAACAACGCTAATGGGTACAGAAAGGGCTATTTTTGGGCTGATGGGAATGCTCTGGAATATGCTAACAGCCACTGACCTGCACACAGCAGAGATGTGTTTTTTAGGATACATGAATTTTAACTAAAACATTTAAACAGATACCAAAGGTCCAAGATGACACAGAAGGTGCTGCTTCTCAAAATGTCTTGGGGGCAAGCTCTGACTCCCTCCCACCTCGCGCCCTGCACCAACCTGGAGCCACCTGGCTGTCTTTCCACTGCCCAACAGGAGTACTGGGGCACAGCAAGGCGAGGTGCAGCCACTGCCTGCCAGGATTCGAACCCAGGACCACAGCAAGCACACAACCAAGTTCTCAGCCTCTCTACCTCTCTGGATTGGAGGTGGACGAGGAAGCTCGGAGATGGTGTGGTCACTCACCCTCTGTCACTCAATAATGGAAAGGAATTCAAAGTCTGGCTTCCCCTGGCTGCGCTGTGCTGTATACAGAACTGAGGAACAGAAAGAAGAGTGGAGGAGCAGCCTTGTGTAGGGGGTGGGCATGGTGAGGGGTCCCCTGGGGCCTGAGCCCCACAGCTGCAGAGCTTCCAGTACACTACCCACTCCCGTGCCAATCCCCATCAGATGCCAGGGTCCAGTCCCAGCCTTCCACACTAGCTGGCTGGGCCACTGAGGGATGGACTGTGGAGCCTGGGCTCTACCATCTGGCCCCTCAGCCCACGAGGACAATTTGCAAGGCCCTGAGACAGGACTAGGGCGCATGGCCTGGATCTGGAGAGTTGGGGGGTGTGCTGAGGCAGCTGGAGCAGGGATGGGGGAGGACACAGATGGAGAATTCAGAGATGGGAGTGAACAAGCAGCACAGAGGGAGGCAACAACGGAAGAAGGGCCAAAGGAGAAAGACGGGAGAGAGGGAGCAAGAGGAAGAGAACGACAAGACACAGAGGGGTGAGAGGGCTGAGAGCCCTTGAGAGAGAGGAGAGAGAGTTGGGGAGGGCGGATGGCTCACACCCACAGCCCCCGGGAGGCCAGGTTAGCAGTTCCCCAGCGACCCAGAGCCCAGGCTCCTGGGCGGCCTGGTAGGATGGCAGGACCATGGGTGGTCCCCTCCTGTCTTGCACAGACAGCACCAGACCCAGCTGGCCTGCAGCTGGGGCTGTGGCCAGGGAGCTGCTCTCTGCCTCGGGCTCCCTCTGCTGGGGAAAGGCCTCAGGACTCCTGAGCTGGGACCTGCCCCGGGGTACATGGGGCATAGGGATCACTGTGTGATTCCAAGCTAGCTCCTTGCCCTCTCCGTGGCTCAGCCTAGCCACCAGACAGCCGGGGGGGTGGGGAGGGGGGAGGTGCCCGGTCTGCTGGGCTGAGCTGGGTGAAATGCCCAAAGGCAAGGAAGATGCAATTCGACATGCTGGTTGACGCATGGAGGTGCCCATAGAGAAGGAAATATCCAAGAAGCCATATGGAGGCCCCAGTCAGCAGTTCCCTGAGAACCACATGGTGGGTCACTTCCTGCTGTCACACTGGGAAAAAAAAACGCCTGAAGCCTGTGGCAGCCAAGTGTTAGTGAGGAGGGGGGCAACAGGAACCCACCCTTCACCACGCAGAAAGCACCAAGCTGCGCTTGGCCTCGGGCAAACTGTCACGTGACAGCCATCGCTCCGCCACATTAGTTGTGTTTGTTTTCAAAAACCTTTCTTTATTTGTTTTAATTTTATTTGACTGAGAAATGTGGGTGTGAAGGAGAGGGAGAGGAGAGAGGGAGAGTACTTGCTGCTTCAATCCCTAAAAGGCCTGTCTATGACAGTCAGGCCAAGAGCCCAGAACACAATCCAGGTCTCCCATGTGAACGGTAGAGACGCCAGCACGTGAGCCATCGGCTGCTGCCTCCCCAGGATAAGCACTGGCAGGAAGCTGGCTGGGGAGTGTAGAATCTGGGACCCATCCCAGGCACTCCTAAGTCCTAGGCAATGACTTAGCCCCTGTGCCAAACACTGGCTCCATGTCCACAACCAACCCAGCATCCCCAAAATCTATGTTTGGACAGCAACGTGGGGCTAAGATGTGCACGTCCCAGACTGACAGTGGCTAGGTTGGATTCTCAGCTCCAGCTCTGTTCTCCAGCTTCCTGCTCTTGCAAACCGTGGGAGTTAGCAGGTGACGGCTAAAGTGGTTCTGCCACCCACATGGGAGGCATGGATGGAGTTCCCAACTCCCAGCTTTGGCCTCAACCCTGACTATTTTGGGCATTTGAACAATGAAACAGCAGGTGGGAAGATGCTCTCTGCTTTTCTCTCTACCTGTCAAATAAGTAAAAGAAAGCACAAGGATGGCAGGAAGGTGGCAGACCCAATGGAAGGAAGCAGGTGACAGCTGAGCTTCATTTCTGAACACAGTGACAATGTAACTAAGGTTGGAGCGAATCAAAAGCAAAGACTTACCACTGTGGCACAGTAAGGCTGCTGCTTGTAAAACCAGCATCCCAAATGGGCACTGATACAACTCCTGGCTGCTCTGCTTCCAATCTAGCTCCCTGCAAATGTGCATGGAAAAGCAGCCGAAGATGGCTCAAGTGCTTGGGGCCCTGCTATCTGGCAGAGCTGAATGGAGTTTTAGGCTCCCAGATTCAGCCTGGCCCAACCTCAATCATTGGGGTCATTTTCACAGTGGAAATATACAAATGACAGGAAGCTGATGAAACATCTCTCCATCTTTCTCTCTCTTCCCCTCTCTATAACTCTGCCTTTCAACTTCAACACATGAATCTTTCTTTAAAAACAAACAAAAAGCAAAAATGAAACAAATACTGTGCCGGATACCTGTCTTTGTCCCTGCTGATCCACAGCCCAGCCTCCTCTGCTCTGAGCCCTGGGAAGGGAGAGTGGAGGAGGCGGCTCCCCCCACTCCTGGCCTCCAGGGAGGCTTGGGCTCGGGCCTGGTTACATGGTTTGTGGGGCTCAGCAGGAATGCAGCGCCCTGTGCAGCTGCTGTTTGGGAGTTGAAGACAGCGGCAGCCAAGCGTTCATCCCTTCTGGGAAGCCAGCCCTGGCTGCACTTGGGGTGGGGGGTGGGGGCAGGAGATGGCTGGGAGCCGAGGGGTGGGGGTGGAAAGTGAGGCCAGGGCACTATTTCCCAGCTGTCCTGGCCGATGGGAGGTCCCTGCTCCATCTGGTCAGGCTCTCCTTCCAAGCCACAATCGCTTCTCCCTTCCTGTCCCCTGAGCTGGGGGAGGCAGATGCTCCCAGCTGCCAGCACCCCCTCACCCCCCGCTGGCTGCAGCCTCCCCGCACCCCCTACCCTGGCCTGGGCACACCTTTTCCCAGCTGTCCTCTCCTTCTGCCTCGGGCAGAAGCTCTCATAGATTCCCACCTCTAGGGAGCTCATCAACAATCCCTCTTGCCAGCCTGCCCTCAGGAGGGCAGAGGCACAGGGAGCCCCTGGGCACGTGCCTTGGCATCGGCCTGGACACCCCCAACCACCCTGCTCTGCGTGGCTTTCCCAGGCATCCTTATCCTCTGTCCACTGCCTGTCTGCCAAGTGGGGTCAGGCCCTCCGACAGTGACAGACTACTTGGGGGGCCAGCAGGAGGGCTGTTCCCTGCTGTGGGCTGGGAGCACCAGGGCAGGTGGGTGGACAGGAGCTGAAGCTGGTACTGGATGGTCATCTGGTGGCTGTGTGACCCTAGGCTCCTTTCTGTGCTATGATTCTCCCTGAGAGCACCTCCTCCTGGCAGGGCCCATGGCAGGCAGCAGCGTTTCAGAATGTGGTCCTGGGACCCCCGTGATGGTCCCCAGCTGTTGTCAAGGTGCCTGCAGAGTGACAGCTTCTTTACCATCTTCATCCTCACTCCCTCCCAGTGGGCAGAAAGGGGTTTCAGAGCCCACCGGGCACAAGGCTTGGGCACAGGGTCTACGGTGGCAGATGCTTTGAGAACGGTGCTCCCTTCTGCTTAGCCACTTCTGGGACTCCTCAAGGAGGCCACCTGAATTCATATATGATGGACAGAACACTGTTACTTTAAAACAAATCAACAGGGTCCGGTGTGATCACCTAGTGGCTAAAGTCCTCCCCTTGAATGCACTGCAATCCCATATGGGCATTGGTTCTAATCCCAGCAGCTCCACTTCCCATCCAGCTCCCTGCCTGTGGCCTGGGAAAGCAGTCGAGGATGGCCCAAAGCCTTGGGACCCTGCACCTGTGTGGGAGACCTGGAAGAGCATCTGGGCTCCTGGCATCGGATCGGAGCAGCACCGGCCATTGGGGAGTGAATCAGTGGATGGAAGATCTTCCTCTCTTTCCTCCTCTCTGTGTATCTCTGACTTTGCAATAAAAATAAATAAATTTTAAAAATAATAAATCAACAGGAATTGGTGCTGTGGCAAGACGTGTTAAACCAACAAGTATGACAACACAAGCATCCCAGATGGGTGCTGGTTGGAGCCCAGAGTCCCAGCTGCTCCACTCTTGATTCAACTCCATGGGAGAGCAGCAGAGGACGGCCCAAGTGCTTGGGATCCTGCACCCATGTGGGAGACACGGAAGAAGCTCAGGCTCTTGGCTTCAGCCTGACCCAGCCCCAGCTGTTGTGGCAACGTAGAAAACGAACCAGCTGATGAAAGATCTCTCTCTCTCTACCTCTCTGTAACTCTGACCTTCCAATTAAAAAAAATTTTTTTTTAAACAAAGTATAAAACCACTCAATAACGCACACACTTGCTGGTCTTCATTTTTCGGATGGCAGACCTGGGGAGGCCTAACCCGTGCTTACAAATTTCTATGACTTTCACTACAGTATGGGGTCTTGGGGACAGAGCCGCTGGACTCAATCTAGGTGTGGGGACATCCCTGGCCTCACTGCCCTCTGACGCACACTTAAACAGATACACAACGATACAGGGGGTGGGGGAGGAGTATGTTTTCCCTGTCAGCTGCCAGACTCTTCCTGGTGTCACCACTGGCACAAATAATGATGGGCAGTCAGCAGGCCGAAGTGGGAGCCCAGGCACTGTCAGTCGCTATCCTGGGCAAGTCACTTACCTAGCCTGCATTCCCCTTTGGTTGGTTCACGTAGGCCCACTGTGAACTGAGGGAAATAGCCGAGGGCCCCTCGCTTCAGAGGGAGATGCCGGTGGACTGTGTGCCCTTGCCCAGGTGTGCCCTTGATGCCAGAACAGGGCAGGGCTGGTGGCAAGAGCACCCATTTCCCAGCACTGCTGGGAAGAGCTAACGAGGACAGGTCCCAGAGGCAGGCTTAGAAAACAGCCAGTGAGGGGCAGAGCCATTCTCCACTTGTGGGCCTTGGTGTTCCCATCTGGAAAATGGGTGCCCATCTGAAGCAACTCCGCAGGATCTGACCCTGACCCTAGGTGGCCCTGTTGTGCCAGCCAGATCTTACCTGCAGCTTCTTGAGCTGGCTGTTGACGGTGGCCAAGTCCCCGCCGGGGTCCACGTCCTGCAGTTGGCTCTCCATGTGCAGGAGCTTCCTGTCCAGCTCGGCGAAGCTCTGCACCAGCTGGTCTGCCTTGCTGGCCTCAAACAGCTGGCGGGCCTTGGCCTGGGTGGTGCTCTCCAGCTCGGCCCAGCACTGGCGGATCTCACCCAGTTTCTTCCGCACTGAGGCTGCCAGCTCCGGCTTCTCCTGCATCAGTTGCTGGCCCTCCTGGCCCCCCAGGCAGGTGCATGGTGGCAGATAAGAGTCAAGAGGGGGTAGCAATGGAACGCAGGGAGATGAAGGTGAGAGACAGAAGGAGGTGGTGGCACGTCGGGAGACGGAAATATGAGAAGCAGATGCCAAGATAGGCCCCGGCAGGATAGAGAGACAGGAGAAAGACATTCAGAGATGGGCGGGGGCAATGGACACAGAGACACAGTCACAAGCCCAGGCAGTGGGCCACAAGAGGGAGGGGAAGGCAGAGATGGGAGAGAGAATGAACTTGTATCAAATCAAAGCAATTAGACTACACTTTTTGTCACACACTGGCATTGGGGCTCCATAGCTCATCAAAGTTTCTCCACTGGAATAGGTAGAGTGGGGATTATCTAGGGCTGCAAGCCTAGGAGCTTAGCCAGAGGAGATAGGGCAAGTTCTGGCCCTTCTCTAAGATTGAAGCCAAGCTCTGTGGTGGGCCAGACCTACACACACTGGGTTACCCATTAACATCACTAGCACTACCACCACCGTGACCACAACTCCCAGGTCACTTGTCCATGTCAAAGCCCGAGGAAGCAGCCACATTCATAACTTCTTTCATGTTAGAGTAGAGTGCCCTGAGGCTCCAGGAGGCTCAGCCATTGCCTGAGACACTGCAGCTGGGCCCAGGCCCATGTAGAATTAGAACCCGAGGCTCGGAGAACCTGAAGTGCACTTGAACCCTGGGTGTCCGTGGGCTGTCCCTGGCCCTCTCCCCACACACTGAGGGTGGGAGCTACAGGATGGCATGAAAAACTTCACCAACAGGAGGTTGTGAGAGCCCTTCAGTATAGACGCTGGCCATTCTATAGATGGGCACACCGAGGCCCCAAGAGGTCCCATGGACACCTCAATGCCATGGAACTGGGAGTGGACACACAGTTGATCTGAACTGGTTCAGGGTAGCAGCGGAGGGGACCCCAGGGAGGCTCACCCTCTCGATCTTCTCCAGCCACTCCTTATTCTGGGCCAGCTCGGCCATGAAGGCCTGGTGCCGGAGCCATCGCTTGTGCAGCTTGTGGCTGTCCTCCCGCGTGCCATCGCGCGCCATCAGCATCTTCTTGTGGATCCAGCCATCCAGCTGTGCAGGGCAGGGGAGGGGAGGAGGGGAGGTTCAGCTCGTCTCTCTGACAGGACACGACCCCTGTGTGTCCTTTCCCAGCCAAGGTGGGAAGATTAAAGGCTACAAAAACCTGGGTAGGTCCAAGCCTTCGGCACTTCTGTCCAGAGGACGGGCCCCCTCAATCTCCCACAGGCCCCTCATGCGGGGATCCCGGGCCAGTTGGCCTCTATTCACCCTAGGCCAAATCACGCCCCCAAACAGGCTCTCTAGCCTAACTGAGCAAACTCTCAATTCAGCCACAGCCACAAGTTGCAGTGGCACTCAGACCTCTTAATTCAGTCTTAGCCCCCATTCCCTCACTGCCTTGTTTGTAGGTACCAAGATCCTCTGTCCATACCCCAGGGCAGCAAATGCAGCCCCAGCTTCCTCCCCCTCCATATGGCCAAATCAACACCCCAAACAACCTTCCCACTAGGGTCAGGTCTAGCTCCCTCCACAGTGGGCCTCCACTCCAGATCTAGCACCGCTCATGTGCACATGGGGCTCCCCAAACCCAACCCTAGGGCTCTATGACCACAGACCCCCCCCACACCCCCTAGTTACAGTAATGCCATCTGGATCCCTGAACCAGCCCACTCCCAAATCCAGCCCCACACAGCACAACACGGATTAGACTAAACCTTCCAAGCAGCACCCCCATCTTAAGCCAAGTCTAGTCATCCCCATCCCCCCACACACCAAAACCAAACATCCAAAGGCAGCCAGTGAAAGTGGCCCCTCCCTGCCCTGGACAGGACCAACTACAGGGCAGCTTCTTGGGCCGTGGTCTCCCTGTCCCCCAGGATAAGCAAGCTCTATGCCCCAAGCCACCACCTCCCCACTCTCCACCAAACCTAGCACCTGGGAGACTAAGCTCCTCCTTTCTCCCCGCCCTCCCCTCTCCAGTCACAAGATCCTCTGCTCCCTCCTGCAGGGGAAAAAGAAAAAAAAAAAAAAAAAACCAAAAACAAAAACACCGCACTCAGGCTCACCAGCTCAGAAGTCCCGGGAGACGAATGCAGCCACAGCCAAGGACAAACCCTGAGCTGGCCAAACCCCACCCCAGACCCCCGCGGGCTCCCCGCTGCTCCGCAGCTCAGCGCGCTGCCTCCCTCCTTCCCTCGCTACAGCCGAGTCCCGTGCGGACCACCCCACCCCCGACTCATTTCACAAGTCCCTGTCCGGAAGGGAAAACCCCATGGCAACCACAGCCCCGGGAAGGAGGAGGCTCCCCAGTCCTCAAGGTAAAGCTCCCAAAGAGAAAACAAGAAGAAAAAGTCCTCCCAAAGTCCGAGTCTCCACGCCTAGAGCAAATCCGATCCCTTCCTCGCTCAAGCCGAAGCCCCCCAAAAAGTGTCTCACCCCCATCATCATCAGAGGACGCTGCAAAAGCCCAAGGACGAACCCCACTATCACCGCCACCAAAAGGAGAATCCGGCAACTTCAGGGTAGATGTCTGCTCTCCCGTTGCCCAAAGAGCCCCCTAGGGAGGCTGAGACGCCCCTCCGCGATCCCCCACGGCCGGTTCTGGCTACCCCAAAAGTGATCCTAGATAAGGGGTCCCTCGGCTGCTCCCGCCCCTGGGCGCGGCTCTACCCCCCAGTCCGCACCAGCACCGCGGACAGCTCCCGGCGCCCGCACCCCTCCCCCAGGCCGGGGGTCCCGGCCCGCCCCCGCCCCTCCCTCCCGCGGCTGCGGCGGCGAGCACGCGCCCGAGCCCCCTCCCCCACCCAGGCCGACGGGGGGCGCGCGCCCGCCCGCTCCCCCTGCCCCGGGCGCCCCCCGAGACCTGGGGCGGCGTCAGCGTTGGCGGGGCGTCCTTGCGGCGGGCGGGCGGACACTCGCCCCTCCACTGCGACGCCGGCGACGGCTGCGGCTCCGGCGGGCGCGCGCCCCCTGCCTCGCCCCCGCGCCGCGGCAGCGCGCCCGCCCGCGCGCGCCCCCTGCCTGCCTCCATGCCCGCCTCCCTGGCGGGGGGCCCCCACCACGGCTGGGGCTCCAGGAGGAATCACCGCTTTCCCCAAAGCTTCGGGTGGGAGCTCTTCGGGGCCATCTCGGAGGACCGCTGCTTGGTCCAGAGCAACCTCGCCGGCTGTGCTAGGGGGACCTGGCTGTTGAGCTCCCCAGCCGTGTGGGGGTGCGGAGGGGCCTCCTGGACCATCTCCAGTGGGAACAGGCTTGCGTCTCTGGTTGCCATACGTGGGTTGAAGATACTGGGGGGGGGTGGAGGGGAAGCATCCCTTACAAGGCTTCAGTCAGAAGCATTTGAACAGCGGGGAGGGGGCGCAGGACTTCGCATCTCACTTTGGTGGGAGTGGGGGATGGAGGCCCTTGTCCATGTGGAGAGAGGCAGACCACCTTTTCTGGTAAGGGGGCAGGCAGGGCTTGGCTTCTGAATCTCAGGAGTCGGAGGAGACTTGGGCAGAGGTCTTCAGGAAAGCAGGGGCTAGTCCTGAGGCGCCTGGATGGGGTGCCTGGTGTGGGGGGTGCTGGAACCTCAGTGATGTGGGCAGCGTCCAGGACAGCTTGTGTGCCGGGGAAAGCAGCCAGGCTCCCGAGCCTCCTCTAACAGGGAAGGGACCTGGGCCGTCGTCCCTGGGATGGGGCACACGTGGACGGAGAGGGGCTTGGGTGGGAGGGGACACCGCTTGCTTCACGTCCATCTCTGGCCCGGGGAGCGCTCTGGGCCTCCGGTCCACCCTCGCCCCCACGGTCCCCGAGCTCAGCGCTTCACCCCAAATCTCCAGCGAGAAAGGTGAGCTCAGCGCTCGTCCCCGCGGGACCCGGACGCGTGCACGCGCGCCGTTGCCAGGGCCGCCCGGGTCCCTCCCCGGGGCCAGCGTGGGCGCGGAGCGAGCCGCAGCGCATGCGCGCTGAGACCGGGCCCCCGTGCGTCCCCTAGCGGCGCGGCGCGCGCATCGCCCGGCGACCCACTTCGACGGGGCGTCCCCGCCCCCATCCTGCCTGCATTTGGGGGAGACTCTCTGGCCCCAGTGCGGTTGTCGGGCCTACCTCGTGGCAGTCTCGGAGGAAGTGCTGCAGACCGAGTTGGTCGTGAAGTCTCTGCATCCAGTGCTGGGCCCGAAGTTGGTTTTCTTGGCTCCTGGGGATGTGGGGAGATGAGGGCTGTGGGGAGGCCTCTTGCAGGGGACTTGACTGTGAGGGTACCCGGACTGAGTGGGAAGTCCCCGGGCACATACTAAGGAGCTAGGAGGGGATGGGACCAAGGCGAGGGCAGCAGGGAGGTGGTCTGGGAGAGTAGAAAGGAGGGGCAAGGTGGTAGTGTCCAGGGAGAGAGAGAGAGAGGCGGGTACAGAGAGAACAGAAAAGAGACACCCAGAGGCACACACTGGAGTGAGCAACCTCAAAGAGAATCAGAGAGAGGTAGAGAGGAGACAGAGAAACAGAGACCCATGGGGGGAAGAGAGAGAAGAAAGAGACAATGAGGGAGCCCAGCGGTGTGGCCCAGAAGGCAGGAGAGCGGGGAGAAGCTGCAGGGATGATGAAGGAAGAAAGTGATAGAGTCAGGGGACAGGCCGGGGGGTTGGGGAGGACAGGCAGAGGGGACGCAGGATACCAGCAGCAAAGACACAGTTGAGGCAGCATGGGCGGGGGATGGGGACAGTCGGAGAGGCAGCCCTGGGGAAGGGGTGCTGCTGTGACAGGGAGGGTCAGACGCTGGACCTGAGGGACTGGCCAAATTGGATACAGGCCCAGCCATCCCCAGCTGGTCAGAGGCATGGCTCTCCTGTCCAGGAAGCCCATGGCTTCTCTCTCCCCAGGAAAGGGTGGGGGGAGAGCGAGCGAGCTATCCTCCACAGGCCTAGAACCTACACACTGCCCCGACCCTTACTTACTGCCCCTACAGCCCTCCTCCTCCCACTCTCCCCACCCCAGGACATCCACAGTGGACTCCTGGCTGGACCTTGAACAAGCCGCTCCCACCACAGGGCCTCAGCACTGGCTGGTCCAACTGGAATGATGTATCCTGTATTTCACTCCCTGCATGAGGCCCCCTCTGACGGGTTTACCCCACCCCCCCCCACTGCCTGGGTCTTCAGTTCAGAACACCACACTGAGCATGCTCCAGCTGATCCTGTGTGTGCTCCCTGTCCCCACCCTGGGAGGGGAGTTATCTGTGGGGTTCCTAGCTGCATCCCCGATGCCTCGGAAAGGGGGCTGCTATGCAGTAGGTGCCTGATACGGTTCTGTCATACACATGAAGAGACATGCAGAGAGAATGAGAGAGGATCAGAAGCGAGAAAGATAGACATACAAGAAAGATGGGGTTTGTGGGATGGAGACGAGAGAAAACCAGAGTGTGCGAGAGATCAGGAGACACAGACAGACGGATGAACGGAGGCGAAGGGACAGGGTGTGCGGCAGGGAGTTCTAGCGAGAACAGAGACAGAGCTAGACAGGAGGCAGGGCTCAGGATGGGCAGGCTCAGGGCTAGGCAGCAGGAGACACACAAGGAACGGGGCAGAAGGCAGCCGCCAGCCCCGTGCCCACGGCTGGCACATGCCGCACTGTCTGACATCCGTCCTGGGGGAGCGAAGGAAGGCCCTGAGGAAAACAGCAGGTTCAGACCCCGCTGTGGCCTCAGGGAGTCTGTCCCCCTCTCTGGGCCTCCCATGTGAAATGCAGGGTTGTTGTGATGTCCTGTTTTATTATATTGACTTATTTACTTGAAAGGCAGAGTTGGAGAGAGAGATTTTCTGTCTGCTGGTCACTCGCCAAATGGCCACAACTACAGGGGCTGGGCCAGGCAGAGCCAGGAGCTTCTGGGGCTAAGAACTTGGACCATCCTCCGCTGCTTTCCCAGGTGCCTTAACAGTGAGCTGCATCAGACTAAAGCAGCTAGAACAGATGCCCATGTGGGATGCCGTTGGTTCTACCTGCTACACCACAAAGCCACCCCTGAAATGCAGGTCTTAACATGAGCACCTGCACACACTGGGCCAGGTTCCTGGAGAGGTGAGGTGTGTGGCGGACGGATGTGGGGAACTGCTGTGTACCTCAAGTTTAAAGGATGGAATTGGGCCTGGGGCCTGACTCTGTGTGACATCATCATCCTGCCCCCTAGGGAAACATCTGGATGATAGGGCCTTGGGGTGGGGTGCAAGACCGGGCTATATCACTCCCTTGCTGTGCCCCCACTTGGCCCAGCACAGGCCTGGGAGTGAGGCAGGGTCTCCTTCTAGGTTCCCATCGTCTTCCGGCCTTCTGTCATCCCAGCCTAGACCACTGTGCCTGTCTCCCCACTCCCAGTCCACTCTGGACCTCCCTGCTGGGCAAGGTGTAAGGTCTGTTGGTGGCACCTGATGGCTGCTGTGTGCACTGACTCCACCTGCACATAGCTGGGGTGCAGTGTGTGCTTGGCTGACTGAAGAATACGTGAACAGGAATCGGCATCCCACAGGAGCACTGGTCTGTGTCCTGACTGCCCTGCTTCTAATCCAGCTCCCTGCTAATGCACCAGGGACAACAGTAGAAGATGGACCAAGTGCCTAGGTCCCTGCACCCACATGGGAGATCTGGAAGAATCTCCAGGCTCCTGGCTTTGGTCTACCCCTTGCTCTGGCCCTACTGGAGAATGAATCAGCAGATGGAAGATCTGTGTGTGTGTCTCTCTTTCTGTAACTCATTCAGATGAAGAACACATAACTAAACCATTGATGGGACATGCCCTTAATAACTGAGAAGCAATGTGTGAGAGGGGGAGTGGCCCTTAACTTCCTCCTGCTCCTTCCACAGTGCCTGGAACATGGCCGGCACTCAGAACAGGGCCCAGCCTGGGGAGGGGCCTAGGTGATGAGTCTGCATCCTGAGGACCTGAGCAGACTTGTTCCAAGTAAACGCAGGCCTGAGGCTGAGGTCTCAGGGTGGCGCCAGAAGGCTAGCTGTGTCCCCATCAGGGAACAGGAGGACAAGGAGGAGGGCACTGGACCCGTTACCAGTCAGAGTTGTACCAGAGAGCAGCAGGGGGCTTGGGCAGAGGAAGCTGGGTCACCAGACAAAGGGTGACAGAGACAGAGCAAGGCACTGGAGGGGCACAAGACATGCACATACAGACGCAGACACACACTCTGGGTGGCTCTTCAAGAACTGGGAGGCTGTGCTGGCAGGATGCTAATTCAAAGTAAGTGACAAGCCAGAGTGTCAGGCGACACAAGCTGGCACGGGGCGGCGGGGAAGGTCCCGGCTATGGGTCCTGGAGTAGTAGGACGCAGGGAGGCAAGGGCCCAGGCACCCACACCAAGGGTAGGCTCAAGACACAAAGGGGAAGGCCTCTGGCCTCTTCCACCCCACCCCCAGCCCCATCCCACATCCTGGGGGGCCTGAGGGAACCTACTTCTCCAGCAGCCGGGTCACAGCCTCCTGGGCCTGCTCCCCATAAACATTGCCCTGCCTCAGCAAGCCCTCCGCGGCCTGCACCGCCACCTGCATCTTCTGCTGGTTCAGCTCCATTGTGGTGAGGAAATCCCGGTGCCGTTTCAGCGCCTCTTCCACAGCTTCCACTGTGCCTGGGAGCTCCACCCCAGACAGCGCCATCTCCTGGGGAGCAGAAGAAGGGGGTACACACTTCAGCCCCCTCGCTGCCACCCTGCGTCTCCATCCCAGGACCCAGCTGAGCAAACAGGGTTGGGCCTGGGCCTGCTATAAGCCCTTCGCTTGTGCTGCTCTCTGCCTGGCCATTTGCCATCTCCTTCCCACGCGCTGTCCCTCCCCTGCTCTGTGGTTTCTCACAGCACACACCTGCTCCTCTGTGTGCACCTGCTTGGTTCCCATCTGACCCCAACACCTGCACCCCAGTACCAGGCCTGGGGTGCGGGTGGCATTTTGTGTCTCTCTTCCCCAGATGTGCCCGGTCCCAGAGGGGTGCCCCACATGAGGAGTCCTTCCATCAGTATCTGCTGAAGTTGATTAATACTAAATGGGTGGGGGTAAGGGGGAGCTGTGTGGCCTCAAGGAGGTTCTCCCTCCCTGCCTGTTTTCTCATGAGTGTGACAACTGGGTCACAAAGGGTCTCCTTGGGCCTTGTCAGCCCCATCCGTGGTCACCTCAGGAGTCGGGGGGCTTCTGCTTATCTCCGCCCCAGATAATCCCAGTTCTGATCAAGGTCCTTCTCGATGACCAGCACAGGTGGTCACTTATGAGAGGATGATCCTCACCCACTGGCGCCCACTCATGGGTCATCTGCAACTGAGTGTCCTGTGTGGCCAAGACCAGGCACGCCTGGCCATTCTCAGGTAACTGCCCTCTCCGGAGATCCACACACTAGGGTCCCTGAGAAGCAAAACCGGTTGCTCTGCGCAGAAGACCTGTCACCATGAGCCATCGCAGGCTTCCTGACCCCCAGGGCCACCTCTACAATCTCAATCCTTCCTCATCTACACTCCAAGATCTTTGATTCCCCTTCACCCAGCCCCAGTCAACGTCATCCTCTTCTTTCCTCCCAGATAATCTCAACCCCCAGGGAACCCTCGGGAGTCTCCCAGACATCACAATGCCACAGTGCTGCGCGCACTCCCCCCCGCGCGCGAGCGCACACACACACACACATACACACATACAATCCACAAACCCAGGGCCCCATATCCTCTGCCACTCCCACCCACCCAGATCAGCCAGGGAGTGAGTACTCCCGGCAGACCGGCCCCTCCCTCCCCGCCCCCCACCCAGCTCCCCGGTCCCGCGTCCCCTAAACGCCAGAGCTGGCACCTGGTTGCAGAGCACTGCGAGCGCCTGGCGGAGGTCGCGCAGGAACAGCTGGTAGACGTGCGCCTGTACCAGCGCCTCGCGGCGCTCCTCCCACAGACCCAGCAGCTTATGCCAGCCCACTTCGAGGTGCGGCAGCCACTCGTCGAGCGCCAGGCCGGGGCCCAGCTCTGCACCGTCGTTGGCCAGCAGCGCCTCGCTGGCCGCCACGATGCGCGCGTAGTCCTCCTCCCGTCGGTCTATTTCCTCCTTGAGCGCCGCATGGCGCGCTAGCAGCGCGTCTGCCTCCTCCAGGCTGCCGGGCAGCGGCCCCTCGCTGCCGCCCGCCGTCTCCTGGGCGCGCACCAGCCAGTCCAGGAAGGCGTCCAGGTCGTGCAGGAAGCGCTGCAGACGCCCGGCTGCCGCCACCGCCTCACCGCACGCTTGGGCAGCGCCGGCCAGCGCGCCCCACTCGGCGCCCAGCTCCTCGGCGCCTTGGTGCAGCCGCGCCGCCTGTGTCGGGAACCGCGCAGCCAGCAGAGCCGCCTCCTCCAGAAGGGCCGCCTGGCGCGGCTCGAGCGCTTGCAATGCGGCCTCCAAGCCGCTCAGTCGCCATTGCAAGGCCCCGCCAGCGCGGGGGGCGCTCTCCACAGCTCGCCGCTTCTCGCGCACCTGGGAGCGCACCTCGGCCACTTCCAGCACATGATTCTCCACCAGCAACACCGCGCTCATCTCCTCTTTGCGCTGTTCCACCAACTCCACGATGCGGTTCCACCTGCCGGGGTGGGGGAAGGACAGAAGGCGACTTGAAGCTCAAACAGGAGTTTCCCGTGGGCATGGAGGGCCTGGCCACCCAGGGTGCACACCTGGGCATGCAGTCACTGGGTCACTTGCGCTCACTAAGCCCTTCTCATTCCTGCCTGTGCAAAATGCAGCCCCACCCTGGCACAGCCACTTAAGAGTGTCTGTCGCCTAGCTGACAAATGACAAAAGTGAGGCGCGTTGTTTTCACAGCGACCCTGGCCCTTACCTTCTCTCCCTCTGCCACTGAACACAACAGACTGTACAATCCACTGTGAATTCCCCGAATCACACCCCAAGTGGCTACAACGGCCAGAGCTGAGCTCTGCAGCCACTTCCAGTCTTCCATGCAGGTGCAGGGTCCCAAGGCTTTGGGGCATCCTCCACTGCTTTCCCAAGTCACAAGCAGGGAGCTGAATGGGAAGTGGAGCAGCCGGGACACAAACTGGCACCCAAACTGGCACCCGAACGGGCACCTGTATGGTGTGTTGCCACTGCAGGGCAGTGGATTAACCTGCTGCATCACTGTGTGGGCCCCTCCCCACTGTCTCTAAACATGACAGAAATCACCAGAGGGTTTTTATTTCCTTTTGAGGAGACTGATGTACTTGAAAGGGACACAAAGAGCTCTTCCCTTTAACTGATATCACTACCATAAATATGTTGCAGAAGCCAGCAGCCCAGAACTCCTTCCGGGTCTCCCACGTGGGTGGCAGGGACATGAGTACCCAGCACCTCTCCCACTGTTTTCCCAGCACATTAGCGGGGTGATGATCTGAAGCAGCACAACTAGGCCCTCCAGGCTGAGAAGCTGGCTTCACTTGTGGCCCCATGATGCCGGCAACCACTGAGGCTTTGGGGCCGTGGGTCCTGGGACGCTACCACACAGCAGTGAGGAGCACAGTCCTCGGAGTCAGACACACCCAACTCGAAGTGTTCTAACTTGCTTTGTGACTTTGGACCAGGACTTTTCACTCCTCTCCCAGTTCGTCAACTCTAGCACGGGGAAAATTTTTACCCCAGAGCATTGCCAGAAAGACTGTATGTATTTGATGAGGAGCCCAGCTCTGGATGCCGACAGAACTGAGGTTGCCTCCACTCAGGAGTTGGCAAGCCTTTGCAATCCCCTATGGGAATCCCACCCGCACCCTGAGAACTGCTGGTGGTGACCTGGGGAAAGATGCCTGTGTGTTACCATTGTCAGTACCTTTCAAAATTCTTCGCTATGGAAATTGGGAGAAGGGGGTAGGGGTGGGGTGGAGATAAAAGCAGGTAATACAAAGGGCTTCAAAGAATTCCCAGCTCAAGGCCAGCACTGTGGTGTTACAATTTAAGCCTCTGTGGTGCTGGTGACCTGTATGGGTGGCTGGTTCGAGACCTGATTGATCCAGCTTCCTGCTAAGATGCCTGAGAAAGCAGCAGAAGATGGCCTAATTCCATGGACCCCTACACTCATGTAGGGGGCCCAAACAAAGCTCCTGGCTCCTGCCTTCAGCCCTGCCCAGCACTGGCTGTTGCAGCCCCCTGGGAGTGAAGCAGCAGATGGAAGATCTTCTCCATCCCTTTTGTTCTTCTCTCTCTTTGTAACTCTTGTCTTTCAAATGAACAAATAAAAACATTTTTAAAATACTTATTTATTTTATTACAAAGTCAGATATACAGAGAGGAGGAGAGACAGAGAGGAAGATCTTCCATCCGATGATTCACTCCCCAAGTGAGCGCAACGGCCGGTGCACGCCGAGCCGAAGCCAGGAGCCAGGAACCGCTTCCGGGTCTCCCACACGGGTGCAGGGTCCCAGTACATTGGGCCGTCCTTGACTGCCTTCCCAGGTCACAAGCAGGGAGCTGGATGGGAAGTGGAGCTACCAGGATTAGAACTGGCGCCCATATGGGATCCAGGGGCGTTCAAGGCGAGGACTTTAGCTGTTAGGCCATGCCGCCGGGCCCCAAATAAAAACATTTTTAAAAATTCCTGGAAGAGGGCCCAGCATGGTAGCATAGTGGCTAAAGTCCTCGCCTTGTATGTGCTGGGATCCTACATAAGTTCCGGTTGGCATTCTGGCTACTCCTCTTCCCATCCAGCTCCCTGCTTGTAGTCTGGGAAAGCAGTCGAGGACAGCCCAAATCCTTGGAACCCTGAACCTGCACGAGAGACCTGGACGAAGCTCCTCGCATTGGATCAGCTCAGCTCTGGTCATTGTGGCCATTTGGGGAGTGAATTTACGGATGGAAGATCTTTCTCTCTGTCTCTCATCTCTGTAAATCTGACTTTCCAATAAAAATAAATAAATCTTTATAAATAAAAGTTTTTTTTTAATCCTGAAGGATAATCGATCCAGAACAAACCAAAGAAGCAAGATACAAACAATGCACACACCACACACAACCAGCACTGAGTACTGCCACGACTCAGCTGACGCATCATCTCAGCAGGCAGAAATCACGCTTCCCCCACCAGGCTGTCCGCAGGTGAGTGGATGTGAGAGGAGGAGATGGGAAGACAGGGAGAAGGTCTCCCGGCCCCAGGCCCCACCTACCTGCTGTTAAGGTGGTCCTGGCAGGAGCGCACCTCCTCTGAGCTGGGGTGGCCGCCCTCCACCAGCTCCTGCACCGTGTGGTTCACGTCCAGGACACGGCCCATCAGACTGTTCATCTCCTGGTCCAGGCTCTCAAACCTGCCAGACAAGGATGGAGGGGATCAGGGGCCCAGCCCTGGCTGCCCCTTGGCATCCAGGAAACTGTGTCTCCAACTGCAGCCTTGAACTCTGTTGCCTCCCCTTTCATATTCTTCTGCCTGCTGCTTCTCACCCCTGTCTAGGGCCTGAGCCTTCCCCTCACACATGCCCACAGCCCCGCTGTGCTCATGACCCTAAACTTCCAAACCTGACCCCAGCCCACAGACTCTGTTGGGGCTCCTCACACCACTGTGACCAACTGCCTGCAGTGCCCCCCTGCCCTGCAGCAGCCCCAGCTCAGGCACTTGGACTTTGCTTTGGACAACTGCCCCCACAACCTGCCTGTTCTGACCTGGACTCTGCTCTGGCCTGGTTCTGTCCCACCTGGGCTCCCAGCCCCCCCACCCCCTCCACACAGCAGCCCCAGGGATCCTCCTTGGCTTAAAACACATGGGTAACGGTGGGTGCAGTAAGGTCTGGGAGCAGGCCTGTTTCCAGCAGTACTGAGTGCAAGCCTTCAGATGGAGTGGACGGGGTAGAGGAGACACAGGGCACCCCTGGGGAAGGCTGCTGAGGGATGACAGTGTCCATCTGCTTGCTCAGCTCCTTGCCCCAGAAGCCAGCGGGCAAGTTTGTTATGCCAGGCGCCATGGTGCAGCAGGTACTGTCGTAGGGTGAAGGGACAGTAAGTGGCAAGGACCTGGACTACTCTGTCAGCCAGGGAAATGGCATTTGCATGGGCCAGGAGGTGTCTCAAGGGAGGGATCAGCACTAGGGTGGGCCTGCAGGAGCTCAGGTGCCCATTCCTGTCTGGATGAGGACACGCCTCCTAGTAATAATGGGAAAGGCTCCTGGCACCGCCAGGCTGGTGCCATGGGTGTGATTACTAGTCCCTCATTTCCTGTCCACCAGGGGCCTGTGAGGTGGGGCCTATAAGTGGCCCCGTTACAGAGGGACAGAGAGCTGCTGACAGGCCGGGCCATAAAGGCCGGTGAAGGAAAGACAGGGGTAATTGTTGGGCCAATGAAGGTGCATGAGGCAGGGGGTCCTGGGAGCCCTGAGGAGCGCGCGCTCACCGGTGCTGCACCACCTCCACGTCATCTAGTGAATCAGGCACGCGCATGGCGAGCAGCCATTGCTCTTTCTCGCCGATCCACAGTTCACACGCGTGCACCTCGCCGAACATGCGGTAGACGGCGAGCGCGTCCCGCAACCACTGGCGCCGCAGCGCGGCCACCTCTGTCACCTCGGCGAACAGCTGCTCCGCCTCTACCACGCGCACCTGTAGCGCCACCACCAGCGGCCCAGCCCCGCTGGCGCCTCCCAATGTCGCCAACTGGCGCCGCAGGCCGCCCACGGACCCGCGATGCGCCTCCACCTCCCCAGTGAGCGCGCGGTGCTGGCGCGCCAGGCGGCGGCTGGACGCTTCGTCGTGGCCAAAGTCGCCGGCGGCTGCGAGGCGGTACGCGTCGCGAAGCCAGTCCAGGAGCCCATCGAGATCAGCGCCGAACTGGTGTAGCGCCCGCGCCTCCTGCAACCTCCGCTCGCGCCTCGCCGCCGCCTCCTCCAGCCGCTGCCAACGACGCCGTGCGCTCGCCGCGCGCTCCGCCAGGCCGGCTAAGTGCACCATCTCTGCGCCCGGGCCCACTGTCCCGCCGGCGGCAGCCAGCTCCTCGCCGCGCCTCAGTGCCTGTTGCAGCAGCACCCGGCGCCCGCCCAGCTCGCCCTGCAGGATCTTGTGCTGCGCCAGCAGGCGCGCGGTGCTGGACAGGTCGTGCGCGCCGCCCGCGGGACCCGCTGCGCCCGCCCCGCCGCTCGCTGCCTCCAGGAGGCGCTCCTTGTCGCGCGCCCAGCTCTCGGCCTCCTCCAGCTCCTGCAGCAGCGCCCACAGGCTCCGCGAGGCCTCCAGCTCCCCACGCCGCTGAGCGGCCTGCTCTTGCAGCTCTGCCAGACAGCCGTGCACGTGGTTCACACGGTTGCAGATGACCTGCGGGTCGCAGGGCTGGTATCCTGGGCCAAGAAACAGAGAACCCCAGGTTGGGTGCTGGCCAGCGAGCACCCAAGAGACAGGGTGCAGGCTGCCTCCGCTGACTTTGATTTGACTTCATGAGGTGCCCAGGTTAGACATCCCCTCCTCCACACAGCCTTCCCTGACACTCCAAGGCTGCAGCAGACCCTGGGACCCCTGTCAGGTTCCTCTGTCTCTCCCATCCCAATCCTGCCTACTTGGGGCTGTCACTGCCTACTCCGTCCCACCCCCAGGGCCCGGGTCTGTCCCAACCACACCACACCCCTACCGCTGCCCAGCCCTGGGGGAAGCCCAGAGCTGCAGCCTGAATGCGGTAACACGGCTGGCTGACTGACAGGTGCCTTTGGAGCATCTCACAGTCTGTCTACTCGAGGGTCAAATGAGTCTGCATCAGGACTGACTGGGCCAAATGCCACGTCTCTGCTCTTGATCCTGTTTTAGCGCCCTCACCCGAGCCCCGCACTTCCCATCCTCTGCCGCTTGTTAACCGCACGGCTGACCTGAACCTCCTTCTTTCCCCTGAAATATTCTACCTTCCTTCTGGATCTCGGGTTTGTGACCAGAGAGCCATGAAATTAAAGTGCTGGGTCATAGCCAGCGTTTCTGGGGTGGAATGGAATGGAAGGATTGGAAAAGAGCAGAATGCCCCGCCTGAGGCGAAGAGAAGTGTTGCCTTGGAAACCTTCGTGCCTGGGTGTCTGCCTGTGACTGTGAACTCTGGGCCACGAGGGAAGTGTGAGGCATTGCCTGGGAAGGGAGAAGGGAGCTCGGTAACTCAGGCCACTCACTGATGTCCACTCCAATGCGCACAACCCTGACTGGGTGACAGTCTCAACCATTCACTGATGTCAGCTCTGGTGTCCACACCCTGACCAGTGACAGTCACAACCACATCAGCTCCTGGGTGTCCAGTCCCTTGCTCTGATGCTGTTTCAGTTTATCCTCACACTCATCCTGGGCACCAGTGTCCTTAGGAGCCTTGTTTCACAGATAAAGGGACTGAGGCGTGGAGAGAGGAGGGGCTGCTCATCAAGGGTCAGCTAAGAAATGGCAGATTGGGCCTGGTGCGGTACCAATAGTGGCTGAAGTCCTTGCTTTGCATGCACCAGGATCCCATATGGGCACCGGTTCTAATCCCGGCAGGCCCCACTTCCCATTCAGCTGCCTGCTTGTGGTGTGAGAAGGCAATTGAGGATGGCCCAAAGCCTTGGGACCCTGCACCCACGTGGGAGACCTGGAAGAGATTACATCCAGGCTCCTGGCTTTGGATCGGCTTAGCTCTGGCCATTGTAGCCACTTGGGGAGTGAACCAATGGATGGAAGATCTTCCTCTCTGTCTCTCCTCCTCTCTGTATATCTGACTTTCCAATGAAAATAAACAAATCTTTTTTTTAAAAAAAAAGAAGTGGTAGATCTAGGAGAGGCCTTTGGCACGAGGGTTCAGATGTGGGTGGGACACCTCCATTGAATCCTAGAATGCCTAGACTGCAGTCCTGGCTCTGTTCCCCATTCTAACTTCCTGAGGCTGATATTTCCCTGATGTGGGGGGGGGGGAGGACAGCAGGTGAGGGTTCCAGTGAATAGGTCCCTGCTTATGGCTTAGGAAAGCAGCAGCGGATGGCCCAAGTCCTTGTCCCTCTGCATCCACATGGGAGACCTGAAAGAAGTTACAAGCTCCTGGCTTCTTTCTGGACATTGTTGCCACCCTCAGAAGTGAACCAGCAGATGGAGGATCTCTCTCTGTGTCTCCTTCTCTCTCTGTAAATCTGTCTTTCCAATAAAAAAAACACATCTTTAAAATTAAAAAAAGTAGCAGATCAGCCAGTCTGTCTTCCCAGGGAGATGACAGACAGATGCCCTGTGGGGGCCAGCCCACCTCGGGGAAAGAAGCGGGTCCCAGCAGCTGTCTGGGGTGTGCAGTGGACCACAGGAGGTCTAGTCAAGGTGGGCATGTCTACATCAGAGCTTGAAAGAAAACTGACAGCCCGTGGAGGGCAAGAAGCTCCTACATGGCACTGCCAGCCAGCAGGGTGACTCTGTGTCTAATGGGGTTCCAGAGCTCCTGAGGTGTAAGCAGACAGATAACTGGAGAGCAGAGCTGCCTGAGAAGCCTTTGGCCCAGGCCACACCTTCAGCACGCACAGGCCATACTGTTAGCACACACAGGTCACACCCTCACACACACAGGTCACACCCTCACACACACAGCCGGCTGTGGTAAAGCCATTTCACATTCATGCTCTAAGTAGAAGCAGAAGGAACAATACCACTGCGTAATCATGCCCGGATGCTGGTCATGATCAGGCTGCCACGTGGACCCTAACAATGGGCACACGCACCCTGCACCTAGACAGGATGGTCAAGGAGCTCACTCACCTCGCTAACCTTGGGGTCTTGACTGTCCAGTCCTCAGCCAAATACACCATAGAACCATTACCCAGCAAACACCCAGCTCTTGAACAAGACTCGTGCTCCTTGCCGTGTGACAAGAGTCACAAGAGCCACATGGTCTGGAGACCACAGAGGGCTTCCGAGAGACAACGTGCTGGCCTTGCCTTTGCCCATCAGCATCCATGCCCTGCTTTCAGTGTGGGTACCCTCCCTGCCCCTCAGACCTCATCTGGGGAAGGGCAGACTGACCCCACTCTTGGTCTTGGGGGTGGGTATGTCACATAGATAGGGCCAATTAGATCACTTGCAGTCCCTGGGGTGCTGATGACTGGCTGAGTGTTGAGCCAGTGAAAGCTTTCTTTGGACCTTCCAGGGAACTACTGGGGGAAAGGAGCCTGCCCACTGCTGGGATGCAGCAGGGCCTGCAAGATTCCAGATTTACACCACCAAGTGGGGGGAATGCCTGACAGTGATATGCACCCACAAAAAACAGAGGTAGAAAGAGATGGAGTCTTAGAAATACCCTGAATGAGGCCTGGCTCCAGCCATGCCCGTCTTCCCTGGACATGGCCTTTTCCTTCACAAGCAGACCAGATTGTGTTTCTGTCGCTTGGTACTGAACAGGCCCTGTCTATACGTGACTTTGTGCAGCCTTTCATGAGATGGGGCCACACTACACAGGCTCCGTTAAAGTGAGTTGCCACTGCATAGTTTCCAAGGAGGAAGGATCTGAGGGATCCAGCCCCCCAGTTAGGACACTAACCCCTCTTCCCATGACTCCCCTGATGGAACATGACCCTGGGCTCTGCTTAGATGCCGCCCCCAGAACAGGAAGCTCACCCCTTCCTTCCTGCCCCAGTTAGCATGGGTCCCGAGGGTCTCCGGCCCAACTTACCCTGCAGCTGGGAGAAACGCAGGGCAGCAGCGTTGAGGGCCTCCACCCGCTCACTCTGGGCAGCAATATCCCCCTCCAGCAGCCCGTGCTTCTGCAGCAGGTCCTCCGCCTCTACCAGGTGCTGCCCACACTCCCGGGACAATAGCTGAGCCTACAGGGGTGCAGGGAGCACTGAAAGCACTGACCCTCAGGCCACCCACCTCTCCCCTGCTGCTGCCTGCTTTGTGCTGTTGCTCTCGATGCAGAGCTGTCTGGGCTTCCTGGACTCTACCCTCCCCTCCCTCTTCAGCCCTGCATCTCTGAGCTCCATCTCTGTCACCTTGCCACCCTCCCTCTACTTTCCCTTCTTCCTCCCTCCCTCCACCTCTCAACCTCTCTCTCTTGTGGACACCTCTCTGTCTCCACCCTCTGCCTGCATCTCTACTCCCATCTCCACCTCTGTGTGTCTGATTCTTTCTGCTTCCATATTTTCTATCTCTGTCTCTGTATTTTTCAGCCTCTGGCAGGCCTCCCTCCTTTGCAGAGTGACCTCACTGCCCCCTGCATCTTTGCAGCACAGAGATTTCCTCTGGAAGTCTTTGAGTTGCCTTTCTAGACACTCTCTCTCCTCTCTCCTTCTCTCTCCTCTCTTCCTTCTTCTCTCTGATTTCTCTTGCTTTCTCTCAAATCATCACTGTCTTCCTCTGGCTTAATCTGTCCCTGCCCCTGGTTCTTGTGCTATTTCAGTCTTTTCCTGTTTCTTTATCTTGCTCTTAGTTTCCCTGGCTTCCTCTGTATTCTGTTCTGCTCATCCCCCTCCTTGTCCACATACATGTCTGTCGACTCCTTCCCTGTCCTCCCAGGACTCAGTCCAAGTACCAGACCCAGCAAAGCCCCACCTGCATCTCCTCCATCCAGTCCACCATGTACACCATCTCCTGGAAGACTTTCTGCAGGGCCAAGTTCTGTTCGAGCCGTGTCCGCCGGGCACCCACCAGCCCTGTAAGCAGGGTCCACTGGCGCAGGACGCTGTCACGCTGGGCTGCCACCCTCCGGGCATCATAGTAGCCTTCGGCCGCCAGTGCCTGGGCCAGCTCTGCCACACCCTGAACCCGTTCCTCATATGCAGCAATGTCTGCTTCGATGGCTTCATGTTTCTTCATGGCTGCCTCCACAGCTGGCAGCTCATACCCAAAGTTGTCCTGGGGAGATGTAGGCCACACACACTCATACACTCACTAAGGCTGTCCTGGCAGCCCACCTGTTACCTTGACCCTGCGTGATTGTGAAAAACTCCCCCATTTAACCTGCAAACCAACCTACCTTGGTTACCCTCCTTCTCTGTTACCCTGGAGACAAACTCCACCCATCCTCCAGTTGCCCAGGCAACAGTCCCACTTATACTTGTTACCATGGAGATAAGCCCATCCTCCACAGTTGCTGTGGAGATAGTCTCACCTCTCCAGGTACTCTGGAGCCCACTTCAATCCTCCCTTGTTATCCTGGAGACCACCTGTACTTTCCTATTGCTTGGGAGATCAGCCCCATCCCCTCTTTGTCACCCTGGAGACCAGTCCTACCCATACCTGTTACCCTGGAGACCAGCCTTCCCTTCCCTTGGTACTCTAGAGACCAGCCTAGCTCTCTCATGCTAGTCCAGAGATCAGTCTCAACCTGTTTTATCACCTATCCAACCCTAAATTTCAGGCCCAGAAACTGGTGCTATCCTCCCATTGTCCCAAAGATTACCCTATTCTGTAACTTACGAGACCAATTCTATCCTGCTGAGTTACCCTGGACACAAAATACAACATTCCTATCACCTAAGATCTCCTTGTTTCTCTACAGTTACCATGGAGACCAGTCTCACTGGCTCATTACTGTGAAGAGCAGTCCCACTTCCCTCATCCAGCCATCACTTCAGAGACTAGTTCTCTATTCACAGCCTCACTTGTCAGCTAGGAGACTCATCCAACTCTTCTCTATTGCTCAGGACATCAAACCCCCCTCTCAAACCCTTGGGACATCAGCCTTGCCCTCCTTATTCCCTTTCCCCCGGAGCCAAGCCCTATGCCTTGTACCTGGGATACCAGGCGCTGGTTCTCATTCAGCCAGCTCTCTCTCATGGCCACTTTGTGGTCAAATCTTTGAGCCAGTAGTTCCAGCTTCTCCTGTCGAATCAACTCGGCCCGTAGGGCAGCCTCTCGCTCATGTTCTGCCTTTTCTAGCTGGCCCCAGGCCTGGGGGAGACATGAGCAGGCAGTTAGATTCCAACAACTCTCTGCAGATTCATAGCCCTGGCTTCTCTGAAGCCACTCATAGTGTAAACGACATCATTTTGCAAAAATAGAGAAGATAAAGCTTTTCTTTATGATACCTTGCTGCTAGAAAGCTGTACTCACATTGTCTACAAACTGAATGTTTCTCTTGAGCAGTGTACATCCTGCGTAACCCTACCAAGCAGCCCTGCCTAGCTCACCTTGTCGATGTCCCAGATGCCACAGCCCTCCCGAGGTACAAACAGGCGACGGTTGCAGGCTCGGAGCTTACTCTGGATGCTGAAGAGTAGTACCTCCAAGTTCCCCTTCTCTTGAAACCTGCAGTCAGGGCGTGAGTGGGGGTGGGGAGGCTGGCCTCCCAACTACCACCTGTCACCCACCTCCCTCCTCTTCCTGAGGTGGGCCTCACTTGGCCGGCTTTTCCAGCGTGCAGTAGGCTGTGAATGCCTGAAGCTGCTGCTGCACCCCGCTCAGTGAGTTGGCAAACTTCTGGTTGCTGATGAGGCCCACAGTGCGGTGAATCCAGGCCAGCAGTTCGGCTGCCAGCTCTTCGTAGCGCTCGATGATCTTTCCAACCTCCAACACCTGGTCCAGGACCTGAACCGATAGGAGAAATGTGGGGCCAGCCCCCATCCCAACTATATCCTTCAGCAGGAGTCCCAGGCTCTCGGCAACACATCCATTCCATCCATGGCTCCTCGTACCTTCCCGATCCGCTTCCCCTCCACAGCCAGTGCCTTCATCTTGGAGAAGTAGTGGTAGAAGGAGACAACATAGGTGATGATGGATTTCTCATCTGGAGCTTCCATGTTCACATCTGGAGGGAGAAAGGGCAGGCAGGGAGCAGAATGGTGGGCACACAGATGGAAGGGCCAAATGCATGGGGCCGAGGGTGGGAGAAACCCCTCCTCTGGCTGTGTGACCTCGGTAGATCACCTCTGTGCTCCTCAGTTTGGCATCTGTTTAGTCCCGTGGGACTAAATGGTGGGTGATGGATATGAGTTATAGAGGGATTGTCTGTCAGGGCCTTTGCACACGCTGGCCTCACCACCTGCAATATTGTTCACTCCTCTACTCCCACGCATCCTTCATGACTCCTCAGACAGGCCTTCCTGCTCACCCTGACAAGGGCTGACCTCCTCTTGTTTCTTCCATAACATCTCAACAGTTCTTTCCCAGAATAAATCACATCATGAGATGAAACATCCACTGATATAAGTCATTAAGCTAGAGTTTGGGCTAAAGTAGGACAAAAATCATGCCTGTCTGGTTTTTTTTTAAACATGCATTTATTCTTATTGGAAAGTCAGATACACAAAGAAGAAGAGACAAAGAGAAAGATCTTTCATCTATTTGTTCACTCCCCAGGTGGCTGGAGCTAAGCTAATCCAATCCAAAGACAGGAGTTTCTTCTGGGTTTCCCATGTGGGTACAGAGTTCCAGGGCTTGGTGTTGTCCTTGACTGCTTTCCCAGGCCACAAGCAGGGAGCTGGACAGGAAGTGGAACAGCTGGGACACGAACCAGTGCTCATGTGGGATCCCAGCAGATGCAAGGCAAGGACTTTAGCCACTAGGCTACCATGCCAGGTCCTTTTTTTTTTAAACCACTATCTCTGCCATACCTATCACATAGTAGGAGAACAACCTACAGATGGTGGATGAGCATAGAAGTCAGCATGAGGGCCCTGGCGCAACTGCTCACCCTCTTACTACTTTACTTCCTTGAAACACAGGCATAGGTCCCCTGAACCGCAGTTCCTCCCCGATAGAAGTTAGGATAGGAGCTGGTGTAGCAGCTAACATCTGGCTAAACCACCACCTACAAAGCTGGCATTCCATCTGGGTGTTGGCTGAAGTCCTGGCTGCCCCACTTCTGATCAAGCCCCCTGCTGATGAGCCTGAGAAAGCAGTGGTGGATGATCTTGAGTACCTGAGCCCCTGCTACCCACGTCGGGGACTGGCAAAAAGCTCCTAGTTCCCAGCTGTGGTTATTGTGGCCATTTGCAGAGTGAACTGGAGAACAAAATACCTTGGTTATTTTCTCCTTCTCTCTCCTTCAGTAACCTTGATCTTCAAATAAACCAATAAATCTTAAAAGGAAAAAAAAACAGTAAGGATAAACATGAGTCCTGCCTCCCAGAAGCACTGCAAATATTAGGGAGAATAGACTGCCATGGAGGAAGTTCTCAGTGGACTCTCATATCATTTTAATTTACTCGCCAAATGCACAACATTCTACATGGCCCTTCCTCTTCACTATTTCATGAAACCGCCACCCACGAACATCTACCATGTGCCAGGCACATAGTAGGTGCAGGGATGAAGACTCATCCAGCCCACAATTCTGAGATTCAAAAGTACGCCTGGGCAAAGGGCCTCACTTCCCTGAGGGCTTCGTTCTCAGCCCTTCAAAAGCAGAACTGACCAGGGCTCGGCAGCGTGGCCTAGTGGCTAAGGTCCTCGCCTTGATCCCATATGGCCGCTGGTTCTAATCCCGGCAGCTCCACTTCCTCTCTATCTCTCCTCCTCTCAGTATATCTGACTTTGTAATAAAAATAAAATAAATCTTAAAAAAAAAAAAAAGCAGGACTGACCAACTCTACCCAACCGGCTCAGCGTGTAGATGAAAGGGGACTGTTTTGACAGAGTCCCAGACCATATGCTTGGCACAAGTGGATGCTCAGCAAAAGGAAGTATCTGCCACCTCAGAGAGGGGAGACTGGCATTGGGCATGATTAGGGACAAGAATCAGGGTGGGGATGTGAGGGACAGGGCTGGGCATGGACTGCAAGCAGGAAATGAGTTAAGGATGGAGTCAGGGCTGTGGATGGGCACAGGCTGGAGACAGGCATGTTAACAATGGTGTTGGCTCTAGGGTTGAGGATCCCCCAAGAGGAAGTCAGGACTGGGGCCAGGCAGGGCTCACCTTCAGGGTCCAGCAGCCGGGCCAGCCCCAGGTGTTGCTCAGCTGTGCGGAAGGCCCTCTGCAGGTTGTAGTTGGCATTGGACTTGGTGAGTTTGCTGAAGTCCACGAGATCGGGCCTGAGCAGGGGCACAGAGCAGGCAGGCAGCAGGCAGGCTCCAGAGCCCAGGGCCAATGCCAACAACGAGATACCTTTATCTGAACCCCACTCAGGGCGAGGTCAGGAGGGGTACAGGCCAACTAACGGGGTGGAGTGCTGCAGCGGGTGCCGTGGGAGGTGGTGGGGTGAGTCTGACAGCCTTGGCCATGCCTCTGTGGTTCCTGGGTGTGTGCACATGCGTTTGGCCCTGGACATGTGTGAGCTGGTCTGTGTGCACAGTGTGGGGCTGGGTTAGCTCATGACTGGTTAGAAGTGTGGGGCCTGGAGCCAGCCCACCTGGGCTTGAGCCTCAGCATAGCCATTTCCTGCTAATACATCTTTCAGTGCCTTGGTTTTGTGATGGGGTACAGCCATTGATGGCTTGCGTCCACTTGTCAGGTTAATTGACAGCGGACAGGGCATGGAAACTCCCTTCCTATGTCCTCTCGTGCCATTCGAGTTAACTGAAGGTGCAAAATCAGCTTTGGAGGCTGCATGCACACTCCCTGCCCCTCTTGCCTTCTGCATCATTCAGAACAATTGACAACGCAGAAATTGCTCTGGAGGCTGCTCACACCTGGTTCCTCCTGCCTCGTATCACACTAGGTTAGGTTAATTAACTACAGGAAAACTTTGGGCTCTGGAAACTCCCTTCCTGTCTCCTGTACATGGAAACTGTGTACTATGTGGCTCTCAAGCTGACTGGAGGACGAGAGCTTAAAAAGCCCTGACTTTGGTGGCTGGGTGCAGTGGCTCCTGGAGGGTAGCGGGAGCTGCTGTCACCAAGCTTGGGCAATGAAGACCTTCTTCCTAACATCCTACACTTGGTTCCAGTGCGCTCTCTCTCGCAAATGGGGATAACCACAACAGCTTCCTGTGCATGTCAGCGGACTCGGTGGGAGCAGCTCACAACGCCTGGTCCTCCAGAGGCACTCGGGGACATCGCTGTCACTCAAGCAACTCCGCAGACGGATTCCTGTGTGCTGGGGCAGGTGGGTCCAGGCTTCCCCACGAGCATGAGACAGGAGTCATAAGTGAGTGTCTACAGCAGACAGCACTGGGATCTGGCTTCTGTGCCCCCAACACACACACACACACACACACACACACACACATCAGGGCACAACCCTCCCGGCTGCTGTGACTCAGTTGCCCTACACTGTCATGGTGTGGGCATAGTGTGTTGGGGTGCCTGAGCATCAGCCAGGCAAGTACCAGGCCCCGATGGATGGATGTGAAGGGAGCTGTGCACACCCAAAGTGGATAGTCTCCAGGTTGGAGGAGGGTGGCAGAGCGTGGAGCCGCAGGTACAGGCTGTGGATGTGCCTGGTTCTCTGTGTGTGCACATGTCGGTGAGGGAACATGTATATCCAGGTGTTCAGAGCAGATGTGGCCTGGATGGGAGTGTGTGTCTATGTACAAGTGAGACGAGCATGAGTGTAAAAGGAGATGGATATGTACATATATGTGTAGGCCAAGAAGGGGTGCGTTCTGTGTGCATGTGTGTGGTCTACACACATACGTGTACAAGCATGTGGCTGTGGGGTGCTGGGCAAGAGGTGGGGCAGGGCTGTCCCAGATCAGGGGGTACCTGTGCCGGTGAATGAGAGCATTGAATGCCAAGCCGTCCCGCCAGCTGGTGGTGAAATTCTGGATGTTTACCTCCGGGTAACTGGAATTGCAGAGGGGAGAGACAGGGAGAGAGGAGGAGGGGAGGAGAGGGGGGGGGCAGAGAAGGATGGATGGATAGAGAGAAAAAGAGAAAGGATTAGGTAGGTGGATGGGGAGAGCCAGGGAGATGCAGAGAGAGAAGCAAGAAGAGAGGAAGAGAGGCAAAGGCAAGGAGGATGGCGAGACAGAGATGGAGCAAGGAAAGCAGGAGGGAGGAGAGAGACAAGGGAAGGCAGATACAGCAATGCCGACAGACGCCTGAAGAAATGTCCAGAGGCATCCACGGCCAACCGCAGCTGGGCCACAGAGCAGCCGCCCTCTCCCCACCATCATGCACCATGGGCCTGCTCTCCAGAGGGTCCTGGAGTTTCAGACCATGTCCCCCTTGACAGGACAGACAGCTGAGGGTCCATCAGGACAGGGATCCCACCACAGCCAAGCCACGATGTTCCAGTCCAATCTGCCAGAACTCTGATTGTGTGCCCTCATTGGGTGAGTGGCAATCGAGCTTGGCCTTGGGGCTGAGGGGTCCAGCCAGGTGCCCATGAAAGCTCTCGGGACACAGGATGAGATTGGGTTGGGGGTGAAGTGGAGGAAGCAGACCCTGATGTTGGCATCCAGGGGCTCTCAGGGACCTGACTTGGAGCCTCACCACCTTCTGGCAGGTTAGGAGCTTGTTTGTCAAGTTCATTGGCCTTGGGTATGATTTGGTGCCTGAGGATGTTGAGTTGCTCTGCAGCAGAAGCGCAAAGGTGTGTGTGTGTTGGGGGTGGGACGTGAGGCCCAGCTGCCAGCAGGGAGGGGCCCTACCCTGCTGTCTTCATCTGACACCACAAGAGCAGGGCATCCTTGGCCGAGCGCGTCTCCCTGTTGTCCTCCGTCTCAATTTTGATCACTTGAATCTGGGAAGGGACAGAACAAAAAGAACCAAAGGCTGTAGGGGCCTGGAAAGCTTCAGGCTGGGAGGCCTCCCATTGCCACCCTGCTCCAGGGAGTGTGGCAGCTGACAGAGGTTGGGCTGAGGCAGCTGTGGGTGCAGAGTGGAGTTCAGAAGTGTGAGGGCGCATTCTGGACGAGACCAGGACATCCACATTGCAGGGTCTTGGGCCTCATTTCCCAGGGAATCTTCCAAACTAAGGGATGAAGCTGTGTGAGGGCTAACTCTCGTTACACCCAGCCCAAGGCAGGGCAGTGACCTGTAACCCTCAGTCTGTTCTCCACAGGACCCTTGGGCACTCCCCTTCAGCCATGTGCTCCTCTCCTCAACACCGCAGGGGCTCCTGGGGCTGCCCTGCGAACAAAGGCAAAAGGTCTCACACCAGACACCTGTGAGCCTCTTCACTCATCCTGGGCGTCGTCCCGCCTCCACTGCCTCCCACAGAGGCTGCTCCCTCTGTCTGGAGCACCACTTCCCCAGCACTCCATGTGGCCCTGCCTCTCCCCATCAGGCCGTCACTAGAACACCACCTGCTCAGGGAAGCCTCAGTCAACTCCAGGCGCACCCAGTCCGCAACCCTCATCTGTGGACTAGCCGGGTTTCCTGCCCAACCCCTAACCACCACCACCACGGTGGCAACACTCTGGATCCTGGGGAGGCTTTCTGTTCACATTCCAGAGCCCAAAGTGGGCTCCATGGCCTCAGCTGGGCCTTGCACACGTGGCTCCTGGACTCAGGATTGGAGTGTGGGTAGCTGAGTTCCAGGGAGAGAACCAAACCCTTGCCAGGAAGTTGCAGAAGCCAGGGCAGGGCTCCAGCCACCTGCACCCATCTTCACAGCTTCTCGTTCCCTGAGCTCACACCTGTCCTCGTCCCCAGGAGCCAGCAGACTTCCCGATCAAAACCCACCACTTCCTAGACTGCCTCTGTATCCCCACCAAATCTGTTCCTCTGGCTTGGCTTGTCTCAGGGCAGCTCTGTCACTCCCCAGCACGCAGCCCTGGGCCACACCACTTCCTGCGGGTCTGCCCTTCTTGGCCTCTACTTACCTGCCCACAGGCCCCACCCTACTCCAATCACAGTCTTCCCTGGACTCTCGGCCCCCAATTTTGGTGGCCACCTCCACTCCAGGTGCCTGCTTTCTTTCTTTCTTTCTCTCTGTTTCTTTTATGATTTATTATTTTTACTTGCAACGCTGAGTTACAAACAGAGACAGAGAAAGAGATGGAGAGAGAGAGAGAGAATTTTCCATCCACTGGCTCACTCCCCAAACAGCTGCAATGGCCAGTTCTGGGTCAGTCTGACACTGGAAACCAGGAGCTTCTTCCAGGTTTCCCACACGGGTGTAGGAGCCCAAACTCTTAGTCTATCCTCTGCTGCTTTCCAAGGTCATAAATAGGGAGCCAGATTAGAAGTGGAGCAGCCAGAACTCGAACCAGTGCACATATGGGATGCTGGCATCACAGGTGGTGGCTTTACCCCACTAACTAATGGTGCCAGCCCCCCGTAAAGAATAGATGATGATACAGTAGTAAAAGGGATATAAAGTATCAGGTTAGTGGTGGGGAGCTTTCAGATGGTGGTAGTCAGAAACAGGGCTTTCCAAGACTGAGAATTTAGTGGCTGAAGCACGTGCAAGTAGGAAGACATCAAGCACTGCATGAATGGGGGCACGGCAAGTGTGGGGGCACAGCAGGAGTGGGGACATAGCAGGGATGGGGGCACGGCAAGCGTGGGGGCACAGCAGGAGTGGGGACATAGCAGGGATGGGGGCACGGCAAGTGTGGGGGCACAGCAGGAGTGGGGACATAGCAGGGATGGGGGCACGGCAAGCGTGGGGGCATGGTAGGCGTGGGGGCACAACAGGAGTGAGGACACGACAGGCATGGGGGCACTGCATGCATGCAAGCACAGTAGGCATGGGAGCATTGCAGGTATGGGGGATACAGCAGCCATGGGGGCACTGCAGGCGTGGGGCACTGCAGGTATGGGAGCAGTGCAGGCATGGGGGCACAGCAAGTGTGGAGGCACTGCAGGAGTGCGAGTATGGCAGCCATGGGGGCACTGCAGGCGTGGGGCACTGCAGGCATGGGGGCACAGCAGTGCCTAGGCCTGACAGGGGAGTACACTTGGCACTGCACTCACTGAAGGGGCTAAGGGACAGATGGTGGGGGCAGAGGGAAGGGGCAGGGGGTCCTGGAAGGGCCTCAGCTGGCATTAGGAATTGGAATTCTATTCTGAGATGGGCAGATGGGAGTTTCATCAAGGAGAGGTACATAATCGGATTTAGAAAGAGCCCCCTGGGCCAGCACCATGGCATCTGAGGCTAAGCGTCTGCATGTGGCACCAGCATTCCATATGGGCACCGATTCATAGTTCTGCCTGTTCCACTTCTGATGGCTTGGAAAAGCAATGGAGAATGGCCACGTCCCTGGGCCCCTACACCCATATAGGGGATCCAGAGGAAGCTCCTGGCTTTGGACTGGTGCAGCTCCAGCCATTTGGGGAGTGAACCAGTAAACAGAAGGTTCTTTCTCTCTACTTTTTTCTGGAAACAGCCTTGAAATAATAACAACAGAAAGTTCAAGTACAAGGTACCCTGCTTCTAATCCAGGTTCCATGTAGCGTATCCTGGGAGCAGACAGTTGATGGCTGAAGTGCTTACACCCTGATCACCCTGGGGGAGACCCGGGTGGAGTTCCAGGCTCCCAGCTTCGGCCTGGCTCAGCCCTGACTGTTGTGGCCATTTGGGGAAAGAACTACTAGATCTCTTTCTCTCTCTCCTCCACCTTCTTTCAAGTAAAATAAAAAAGAAACCTTTTGGGGGGAATAAAGTTAAATCTATTTTTAAAGCACTTTTTTCAATGAGTGAAGGGATGGGAACATCCCCCTAGGTGCCACTGGTGGGTGGTCTGGGCAGGGGTCCCAGGGGCTCACCTGGAAGCGCAGGATGATGGTCCACACCAGCCCCAGCGTCAGCCGGTGGTTTCCGTCCACGATGTCGTGTGATCCCACATTCTCCAGGTGCACGCGCTGCTCCTTCAGGAACTGCAGCGCCTTGTCCACATTCTCCAACGAGTGGATCCGCATACGACCACGCGTAGGTCTGGGCTAGGGTAGCAAGGGCGTCGGGCGGGCAGTGCAGCTCTGCCCTGCTCACAGCCATAATCCCTGGGGTTGTCCGACACCAGGGCCCCGTCCCTTCGGTCTGTCCATGGACCTAGCACCCCGCATCGTTAGAGATAGCCAGAGCCCTCTCTAGAGGCACACAGGTCTTAAGTTCCCCCTTCCCTTCCACTGAAACCCCATCCCAAACCTCAAGCCACACCCTTTCTCAGGAAGCCCCGCCTCTTCCATTCTCTCCCAGCCCCAGCACATCACCTGGTTCTGGGGGCCTGAGCTTCGCTGCCTCCCTTCCCGCCCCCTTGAAGTCACACCCAACCCAATCCAGCCCCATCCCAGGCCCCAGACCTAATGTATTCCTCTATCCGGACCAGTGGCTTTCGTCCCTGTTCAAGGCCATGCAACTCACGACTCCGTGAGCTCCAAGCGTCCCCGCTTCAGATGAGAAACGCTGTCCAACCCGCGTGGCACGCAACACCATCTGGGTCCCCACACCCTTATTCATGGACTCCGACTCAGAACTCTGTCCCTGTTCCCCAGCTGGGCCCCTTGCTACCTGAGACCCCAGGCCCAGGCTCCCTTCGGACCCCTTCTCATAATTCAGCCCCTCACCAGCTGCTCTCCAGACAGCACTTCCAGGAGCCGCGTGAGCACGAAGCCATCTCGGAGGTCCGCGTAGAGGTCCCCGATGTGGCATCCCACGCGGGCGAGATGGGAGTTCACCCACTTGGTGAAAGTCTTTTTCTGCACTGCCTCCCGCTCATCTGGAAGAAGGGCCTGGGTCAGACCCTGGCTCCCGGGCAATCCCAGGACCAGGCCACTTCCGCAGGGACGCGCTTCTCACCAGGAGCCTTCCCTGCCCTTGGCTGCCGATCTAGTGGCCCTCCCTGCCTCTCCAAGCTTCCCTGTACTTCAGAGTTTCATAGCAAGCCCTGCTGGGGCCTCGGGGTCATCACACATTCATTCATTTATCACTGTCTGGATGTGCACTCTTCCTAGTTGTTGGGGGCATTGAGGAGCCGACCAGCAGATGGAAGATCTATCACCTTGTCTTGGTATAGTGGGAGGCTCAGATGACACACGAGTGATTTTTGGGGAGCCATGGAAGGTTTAGGGGGAGAAGCCGAGAGTTCTGCTTCAGGAGTGTCCCTGGCTGCTGTACATCCTGTGGATCAGACAGGGTGAAGAGGGCAGACGGCAGACCAGGGAGGAGATGGCAGGGACCAGGAGAGGAGGTGGCTACATCAGGGCAGAAGCTGTAGGGACAGGAGGAGTGATTTAGAGATGAAAAGTAAGACTGCCTGGAGCAGGTGAGGGGGCAGCGATGAAGAGGAAGAAAGGACACACTGGGCCAAGTGGAACCTGAAGGCCAGGGTCACTGTTCCTGCATCCCTCCCCTGGAGCAGCAGCCCTGAGCAGACACATGGCCCTCCCACCCACCTCCCTGGTGCACAGAGGAAGCACCTGACAGTTTCACCCATGGCAGGGCATGGCAGAACACCAGCTACTTCTGCCTCCCGCGCTGAAAGAAAATTGCTGGAGACTTTTCTCATTCCCTTGCTGTCTCTTTTTCCCCCTTTAAATAACAGTCTTAATATTACTTATAATTCATCCACTCTAACATTCACCCTTTGAAAACGTAAATTCAGGGGCAGGTGGTGGCACGGCTTGGGATGCCCCCATCCCACACCAGGTGCCTGGTCCGAGTCCTCGCTCCTCTGCTTCCAATCCAGCTTCCAGTTAACGTGCATTCCCTGAAGGCAGCAAGTGATGGCTCGAGTCCTTGGATCCCTGCCACCCACACGGGGCGACCAAAGGGTAGTCCTGGGCTCCTGGCTTTGGCTTGACCCCACCCTTGTTGCTGTGGATATTTGAGGAGTGAACCAGGGGATATGCCTTTCTCTCTCTCTCTCTCTGTCTGTCTTAAGTGTGAATTCAGGGTTTGTAAGCATACGTACAGAGTTGCACAGCCATCGCAACATAGAATGCTAGAACACTCTTGTCACCCCAGAAAGAAATGCCACAGCCTTTTGCAGTCAGCACCCCCCATTTCCCCAGGGCTGCGCGACCACTAATCTACTTCTGGTTGGTATGGACTGATCTGTCCCTGGCGTTTGGCATTCACAGGATCGCACATACCATGGCCACTCACGTGGTTGATTTCTCCCATTCAACAAGCTGTCCGGGGTCACCTGTGTTGCCTAGGTATCAGCGTTTCATTCACTAACATGACAAACTAGCCTCCTAAGTAGCTACACCGCAGTTTTCCACTTTTTTTTTTGCAGCTTTGGGGTTTTTCCAATTTCCAGCTATTTTGAATAATGCTCCAATGAACATCTGTGTGCAAATTTTCCCCTGGACACAGGTTTCCAACGATCTTGAGTATCCAGTAGTCTCCCCAGTTATCCATGGAGGTTATGTTCTAAGACCCCCCAGTGTATTTTGAAGCTGTGGCTAGCCCCCAGCCACACATGCACAGTACTGCGCTCTTCCCTGCACATGCACACCTGTCACAGCAGTGGCTGATGAATTCAGCAGAAACCACCACCACCAAGAGTAACATAGCACAATAATAACCACATACATCGCGAGCATTTGACCGAGTGATCAAGACACTGAGTCAGACATCCATGTCCCACAAGAATGCTTTGGTTCAGGGGCAGGCACTGTGATGTAGTAGGCTGAGCCTCTGCTTGTGGCACTGGCGTCCCACATAGGTGCTGGTTCCTGTCCTGGCTGCTCCAGCTCTCTGCTTGTGGCCTGGGAGTGCAGCAGAGGATGGCCCAAGTGCTTGGGCTGCTGCGCCCACTTGGGAGATCTGGAAGAAGCTCCTGACTCCTGGCTTTGGATCAGCTCAACTCAGGCTCTTGTGGCCATCTGGGAAGACAGCCAGAAGACAGAAGATCTCTCTATGTCTCTCCTTCTGTCTGTGTAACTCGGTCTTTCAAGAAAAAAAAATAAAAAATAAATTTTCGGACCCAGCGCCATAGTGTAGTGGTTAAAGTCCTCGCCTTGCACTCTTGGGATCCCATATGAGTGCTGGTTCTATTCCCTGCAGCTCCACTTCCCATCCAGCTCCCTGCTTGTGGCCTGGGAGAGCAGTCGAGGATGGCCCAAAGCCTTGGGACCCTGCACCTGTGTGGGAGACCCAGAAGAGTTCCTTGCTCCTGGCTTCGGATTGGCTCAGCACCAGCCGTTGCGGTCACTTGGGGAGTGAACCATCAGACAGAAGATCTTCCTCTCTGTCCCTCCTCCTCTCTGTATGTTCGCCTTTCAATAAAAATAAATAAATCTTTAAAAATAAATAAAGAAATTTTCAAAAGAAGAATGCCTTGTTTCAACATCCTGTCCCAGCTTCCTTCTAGTAATGCAGACCCTGGGGGGGCCGTGATGAGCAGCTGTGTTCCTGCTATTCACATGGCATTCCTGGTTTCCAGCTTCAGCCCTGCCCGTAAGTGCACAGTTATTATAGCATATGACAAAAAAAAATCAGTAATCCTCTTTCATTCTCTCTCTTTCTCTGCCTTTTTAAAAGCAATATGCTATCATAAATAATACATACACTGTTATTGGAAACTGAGGACTTATTTCCAGAATTTTCCATTTAATATGTTCTGACCACAGTTGACTAAAAGCAACTGAGACTGAGGAAAGTGAAGCCAAGTGCCGGAGGGAGCGCTCGCTGGGCCCGCGGCGCAGCGAGCTTGATGGGAAGTGGAGCTGCGGGGATTAGAACTGGCACCCATATGGGATCCCGGCGTTCAAGGCAAGGACTTTAGCCGCTAGGCCACCACTCCGGGCCCAGATTTATTTATCTTTATTTGAAAGGCAGAGTTACTGAGAGAACAGGAAAGACAGAAAGAGACAGCGAGAGGGAGAGTTTGCATCCAGTGGTTCACTCCCCAAATAGTCTTAACAGTGTAAAGCCAGGAACCATGAGCGTCCTTCAGGCTTCCCATGGGGACTCAGGAGCCCAAGCACTTGGGGTCATCCTCCCTGCCCTCGCAAGCTACTAGCAGGGAGCCTCTGCAGCCATATGCAAGACCTGGAAGAAGCTCCTGGCTTCTGGC